>NW_018397260.1:764494-768636 GCF_002168275.2 Theobroma umbraticum | reverse complement strand
ATCTTTGCTAGCACATTGTTAAGGCATAGTACTCTCAATCCTTGAAGAAGGATTTTCTAATTCATTAGTACGGATCATCATTAGAGGTTGCACAAGGATTGAGCTTTTTGAAGGCATATCGGTGATTTAACAAATAATTCATCAACCTTTGTTATTAAGGTAAATTTGATATGATCATACATATATATTTTATTTGTAATTTAATTTCGTACTCAATTCGGCATGAAAGAGATCCTAGGAAGGTGAGGCGTAATTTAATCTTAAATTTATTTCCACTGTATTTATTTGTATTTGATGCATGATCAGCCCTTACCCTACAGTAACAACATTTTACTTGATTTTCATGGCATGTAACATCATTTTACTTGATATTCCTAGCATGTAACAACATTTGACTTGATATGCATGGTGAGCAACAACATTTGACTTGATATGCAAGGTGAGCAACAACATTTGACTTGATATGCATGGCATGTAACAACATTTTACTTGATATTTATGGCATGTAACAACATTTATTTGTTTCTTCAGTGTACCTTGTTGCACATTATGGGTTAACTCACTCGTGCATGTGTGCCATGTTTTGCAGATGTAGCACAGGCAGTATGAGGATCTTGACAGTTTACTTATTGTGCCGAGGGAGAAATGGGCGTTCAATGTCTCTATTAACACCCACTGTAAGTGGCCACAATTGCATTACATCAGCAAGACTCTCCAAGAGAAAGGGGAATACGATGCAATTAAGTGAACGTGCTTTGAAATGTTGATAGACATATATCCACAAGGCTACTTTTGCGCTAGACTCCCTCATAACATCATGATTCGTTGAATTAGTGATAGAGATTCAATGGTGCATGAGCTATGGTTTGCCATTAGCGAGAGCAAGGCACATTTATCAAAGTAGCAGTTCTACCTTATCACCGAACTAAAGTTTGGTCAAATGCCTGATGTGTTCACCTGACGGTTCGAGGTTGTTGTAGACAGAATTCATACAAGATACTAGAATGGGTAGGAGAGCATTAAGTTGTAGTGGTTGCTTCAAACGTTCCGTGAAGGCAACTTTTAGTAACCAAGAAACTCAACCAAGATGGCTCTCGTCTTGATCATGAATAACATTTTATTTGGTCAAGACTACCATAGACGAGTGACACCTTGGCTGTTCTCATTGTTGGAGGACATCGATACTTGGAATGTCTTCCCATGGGGTCACTATGTTTGGAGGCTATCCTTGGAATACCTTTTGAAGGGGTTCGAAGTCCCTGCCTCAAACTTACAGAAAGATACTCGTTACGGTACAACACTTACAAATTTACGTAGGTGATACAGGTACTGTCATGTAACATTTTTTATTTTCTTTTTGACATAATAATTTTATGGTAATTTATGGTTGCACTCGTTTAGCATTTACGGTCTGATAATGGTTACATTTGACATGCAGTTTGGGCAATGGAGGCAATTCTGGCCTTGTGAAAAATAGTTGTCCCCTCTGCTCTGAAGGACAACGTCTACCCACGTATGTGCAAATGGTAGTGCAATTAGAAGCCAAAAGACTTCTACAAGGTAGTTCAGAAGTTAGAGTCATCTGAGCATGTGAGTGAACAATTACTAATTTCTACTATGAATTTGTAAAATAATTTTTTTAAAAATTTAATCACAATCCCTATTTTCCAATTGTGGGCAGTTGAGACCTTAGGCCCCACCCCTTAGGCTATTTTGTTGACATCAATGTCCTGTTGCTTGAGGGCCACCAATATGTGCTTATCGGGCAAGTGGAGGATCGGGCAGACTACAGCCTAGGTGTGAGGGAAAAGAGGAGGAACTTCAAGCAAAAAAGAGCCACTACTACCATGAAGCGGAGGCACACTGTCGCTACTAAAGTGGATCAGCTGTCAGGCCCTGAGTTGATGAAGGAAAGGGATGAACATGGCAATGGCATTGAACAGCTAGTAAAGTAATGGTTTTTGTTCAACAATTCGATATGTGATTATCAAATAACATATCTATGTTCGCAGTTGGACGATGCGACAACAGCTCCACAACCATCAAGAGGTCCTTCTCAGATGCACAGTGTTAACGAGCCATTGGTAAGATCGGTTCTAGTGGTTTGGGTTCACCATTTCCACATATGTTTATTGAGTAACAGAGTTATTTCTACTATTACAATTGACGGAGGCAACGATAGCTCCTGAATGACTGATTAGTCCAACTCAACATCACAGTGCTAATGAGTCGTCGGTGAGGATATTAAAATTTTAACGGTTAATGTTCAACAATGAACATATATGATTATTGAATAATACAATAATAACACTATATGGTATTACAATTGATCCATGTGACAAGAGTCAATGACGGAGTAGTCACGACACGTCAGCTACGACGGCTCATGTGCAGGCATGAAAAAGACATGTTAGAGCTGAAGGCTTCAATTTAGTCATTGACTTTCATAATGCAGATGCGGAAGGACCGTATCATTCATCGGATTCTAGATGGCCTGAAATCACAAGTATGTTATTCTATCTTGGATCATATATTAGTGGTTTAAGTTTAGCAAGTGCAATCCAATTTTTTATTATCAGTTTATGGTTTAAGGTATTTATGAGCGAATGGATTTTCCCATTTGTCTCATTTTGTAGGGCGGTGCTTCATCACAAGATGATGGTGACAACCACGATGGTGCTGATGATCGATAGCATGATGAACCTAGTTTTCATCTACACCATGACGTTGTTACTGCTGAAAGAGAGAATGTTCCTGCGGTCGATTCGGTTATCAATGCATCTGTGAGGTGGGAAGGGGACCCTCACTCAGTTGAGGCTGAAGGGGACCATTTTCCTAAAGTCGATGTAGTAGTCAAGGCAACAGCTAGAGGGGATGGGAAACTTGCATCAGTTGAGGCTGAATGGGACCATCTTCATTATATCACTCCTAAAGGCAGCGCCTCACGAGTGTCGTCACCAAAGGTGTTTGATGTCAATTGTCAAGAAGTACTAATTTCATACCTAATTGAATGAGCACGGGTCAAAATGGTTGGCAAATACATGGCAGGCTCGTATGTCGACCAGTCAGTGAGCTGGTGGGATGTTAAGAACTCAATGGTGGAAGGGTACAAAGCTTTCAAGAAAGACGAGTGTGCGAGGTAAGCTCATAAATAACATTGCAAATACTATTTTTGAATGAAACATTAATCCACCAAGCCTTTTGAAATTTATTTTGTTACATGTGCAGGCATAATGTCAAGATCTTAGAGGATAAAGGGCTTCACTTTTCCAGAACATTAAAGGAGCCCAACGAGGAAATGACAAGTGAACAAATAGACACATGCCTCAACATACTTTGTAAGTGAATGATAGGGCTAAAGTTGAGACTGTACAACACCCGTGCATGAGTCGTTGATATGATATTCTTCATAAGTTTATTTGCAAATTTCTCAATTCTAAAAATACTAATCTTCTTGATTGCATAAAGTATAAGCTAATGTATATACATTTCACAAGACACCAGCCACATGCTCTACACCACATTTCCAACTAAAGATGGCCATTCCACGATGGAAATTCCAGATGAGTTGCAAAGGTACGTGGAGGGTGAGAGGTCGACATACGGTAAAAACTAGGAGGATGTTGATTTCATCCTCACCCCTTGCAATGTGGGTGGGCATTGGGTGGTTGCAAAGGTTGACTTGGTCAAATGGTCGATCAAGGTGGTGGACTCCACAAGAACTTTGGATACTAAGGATAACAATGTGCCTGCGGCTCGGATGACACTCCTTATGACAATGATCCCAATCATCTACCAGAAAAGTCAATTATTTCAACAAAACTCATCAGAAGACACGAGATTTGACGCCGATGCCATTAGAAATTCATTTGCTAAAAGCTAAAGTACATCGTCAGAATGATAATGCTAGCTGTGGTATGTTCACTATAAGGTACATTGACGATATTTTGCAATTGGAACTAATCAGAGTTAAGCAAAATATGATTGCTAATATGCATTGTCAATACGATATGGAAAGTTTTACCAATAGTTTAGAGAACGAACCCTAAACCCCTTCACCATTAACATATCCCAAGTTGTATTTAGATTTTTTTTACGGATATAATTAATTTTATTAATTTTAATAATATTCATACATTTTA
>NW_018397260.1:755997-764394 GCF_002168275.2 Theobroma umbraticum | reverse complement strand
TCATATGTCTATTGAAATCAGATACCTTATAACAATCTCGAGCAAAGGTGAAAATCATAGAAAATTCGTCGCACTTGGACTTATTTTTAAAGTTTTTCTTCTAATGGTAACCACATAAATCGTGGTGCGCTTCTAGGTATGCATTTTAGATTGCTTTCTTAATGACAAGATGCTGATAAAAAATGAACATAATGTTTTCAGGACAACCAACCACACATGCAGCTTTCTAAGAAACTATGTCCACGAGTCTTCGTCCTCAACATGGCCGATGCCAAACGTAACTAGATATATGCACTTGTCCTCATCTTTGCATACAGTGACAAACAAAACACCTTTGAACCTACCTTTCAGATGTGTCACATCAATTACAATCATAGGACGCATTACATCCTCAAACCCCTGAATACAAGCCCCATATAACCAAAAACAATATTTAAATTTTTTTACCTCATCAATAGCCACTGTAGTGACTGTGTTGGGATTTTCTTGTTCCAACATATAAAAATATGAGGGTAATAGTTGAAATGATTCCTCCGGAGGATCGAAAATAAGCCTTTCCTCATACTCTTTCACTTACCAGGCCTTACCATACAAGCATTCCAATCCCCACTGAACCCTCATCTCACCAATTATGTCCTTAGGTCTCAATGCTACTCCATTAGCTTGAAGCTTGTGTGACATAAGTTCACCAATTATCTTCACACTTGCCGTTGGAAATCACCCTTGCAAACCATCGATAGTACACGTGTGTACTTTGTGGAATGTCAGAACTTGACAATGTTCTCCTTCAAGTAACTTCGTTGCATGCACACCAAACTTGCATGCCTTGCCCTTGCAACTAACCTCATAACGAACTTTACATGACCTTTTTACTCTTATCTAAAATGTTCTTTTAGAGCGAACATGTTCAAAGCTCGTTTCAACTCAACCTTCGATGAAAACTTTCTTCCTTTGTATAAGCTATCATTAACACATGTTGACTCCTCAGTGTAATTGTTTGGAAGGAGAACCTTTCTACACCTGGAATTACCCACGTTCGAGATATCCTTGCATTTCTCATATCTTGATAACTGTCATCCAGCAATGTATCAAGGGAATGAATCCTGTCCTCATCAGCAATGGGGTTATTGTATATGGTGTCATCACACTGAACATTTCTTACATTAACACCTCCAACAGGTTTTGTTTTGCCTTCAACATTATTGCCAATTGGAATGTCACTGTCATAAAGCCAGCCATCATTTGAACTGTCATCATGCCATTCATCAGGCCCATCATTTAAATTGTCATCAAATCTATCTTCACTGGCAGGGAACAAATCCTTATTTCCCTCATGAGATGTAGTATTATCATTGAGCGTCGCAATGTCACCCTCCAATGTCGTAGTGGGTTATGGACTGAATGTTGTGATATATGTGAAGCATTGTAAATCTCATTTCGATTGACCCGATTACCATGTTGTTCAGCTTCTTTATGTGACATAACATTTGGTTGGCATCCCTTAATGCTGACATACATAGCCGGAACATTCCTCTGTTCTAGTAGAATTAATGCAACATCCTCATCGTCCTTGATAATTGGGTGCGATAGCTCTTCAAGTGTACTCATCAATGCATGTAACTCAATCTCCTCCATTTCTGAGTTTACCCCAACAACTTCTTCAACCAGCTTCATCAAGCCCTCAAACAATAAATCACTCCTAGCCCACTGTATTCGTGACTCACCACCCTTGTAAATGCCATCCACCCACTGACCACCATGTCTTATCACAAGTCGCACAATTAGAACCCCACTATAATTTTAAAAACATAAGATTTGTCAATCATTTGACACATTACATGTTCTGTTCTAAAATTTGTCTGTCATGTTGTTACATCCCATTTTTCAAAAATGTTACCCACCATGTTTAAAAAATGATACACACCATGTTCAAAAATGTTACACGCCAGTTCAAAAATTCTTACACCCCATGTTCATAACATGTTATACGCTCTGTGCAAACACATGTTATTTCAGTATATTTTTTACACGCCATCTACTCTATAGATGCATGGCATGTAACAACTCTAGGCAATGTTTCTAACCCATGTTCTAATTTACACAAAAAGTTTCAAAAATTTATCTGTTGCAACAATAAACCCAATAACACACCTTGATGTCATCTTTGCTATAGGGTTTGTTTATCGATGTAATATAGCCAGATGCCGTGACATAGACCACATCACGATGACGATGGTGCTAAATAGAGAGTTGACAAAGCTTATACAATTCAGAGAGTTGAGCAAGCTGATGATGATGGTGCTTAATAGAGAATTAACAAAGTTAATACAGTTCAAAGAGTTGAGAGAGAAAGATGAGTGGCCTCAAACAACTGAGCATTTATTTCTATTTTTTCTCTGACGAGAGGGAGATATCGGGAGCTTAATTTGCCATGACGTTTTTAAGGGCATTTTGGTCTATTCATGCTTCTTAGTGGCTAGAAACATATAACTTTATATGGCTAGTTATTTCTGAAATCACCTTATACTGAGGCCTTTTTCTCACAATTTCCTCTAAAGTTTATTTTAAGTTACAGTAAGGCTTATGTATAAATCAAATATATGTATATATATAATATATTTCATTATTGTATAAATATAAAATTAATGATACAAATTATACGTTAAAATGTTTTATATAATCATATAAATAAAATCTATTATAAGTTATAGTAATTCTTATGTACAAACTAAATATATGTATATATAATATATGACTTTATTATATATATAATTAATGACAAAACTTATATGTTATAATGTTTTATATCAAATTTTGTATAAATAATAACTAATTATAAACAATATGTTATAAAATCTAAGGTGATAACTAATAAAGTTATTAAATATAATCATCTAAATAAAGTTTATTATAAATTATAGTAATGCTTATGTATATGTATATATAATATATTTGTACAATTATATATATATTCGTACCATTTGATATTACGAAACATTAATAAGGTGTAATAATTATAACATATTGATATGTAGAATATTTACTATCATATATTATCATATTAACATATAACTCATATCATTTAAAATATATAACTTGTAATTTCATATTAATATACATTTATAAATAAATGAATATATATATAACTAATATTAAATTACTATGATTATGATTTGTATACATATGTACAATACCCTAATATATTTTAAATATATTATTAATTAAGTTTACTATCAATTCTTCTTAATATATTAAAAATTAGTTTAATTTTTTGGATGGATTGGTCCAAAAATTTTAAAACCAAGAACCGATGAAAAAACCAATTAGACTAAATATTTTGGACTAATTGATCCAATGAACCAATTAGACCGAACCATTTTACGTAAATCACATTGGTTTAGTTGGGTAATTAGTATAGATTAGTTTTGCTCACCCTAGTCAAGTATACCAATGATCTCTCCCTGTATATAAATGCAGCTGAATTGTGTATACAATGAGGCAACAAACATATACAGTCATAATGGCAACATTTTCTTACACCGGATTCCTTATATTACTAGTTATTATTTTGTTCTTTATTATTCTTCGATATTACAGGAAAACCAATGACCTTCCATGGAATTGGCCTATCATTGGAATGTTGCCGATGATATTAACCCACTTCCACCGCCTTGCTGACAGATGCACCGAAGTCCTTGAAAGCAGCGACGGTAATACATTTATAGTAAAAGGCCTTTGGTTTACCGATACGGATCTTATAGTCATTAGCGATCTTGTAAACGTGCATCACATATTCAGCAACAACTTCTACATGTATCCGAAAAGGGTAGTGTGGAAAAAGCAATTTGATGTTTTTGGAAATACACTTTTCAATATAGATTTTAAGGAATGGAAGAATCACAAGGTATTTGTTCGAGGCTATTTAAGCCATCAAAGGTTCCATGAACTCCTGCCAAAGATTTTCGAGGATAGCATGAAGAAAATGCAGATCCCAAGTCTGGAACATGTGTCTAAGCAAGATATACCTGTGGACTTTGCAAGATACTTAAAAGGCATATATTTTATATTTCCTGTAGACTTGTTACTGGTTGTGATGCTTGTTCTAGCTTCCCATCAGTTTCCATGAAAATCTATTTTCAAATGCCATAATGCATGCTTGCAAAGCCATTTTTTCCTGACTTATCTTTCCAAAGAGTATTTGGAAAATACAAAAATGGCTAGGGATCGAAAAAGAGGGGAAATTACGTGATGCTTGGATAACAATTGACAACATGTTGGTAAAGAAAATATCACTAAAGCGAAAAGAGATAAGCGATAGAATGGCAGAGGAAGATATGGATTTCAATGCACTAAAACTTCACTTGATTAGACACAAAGTCCTTGGACCTATATCTGTTTCTAATAGCTTAATTAGAGACAACATGCTTGGTTTGATGTTCACTATCCAAGATATTACAAGAACAGCCCTCAATTGGTTCTTTTGGGATCTTTCAAGGCATCTAGCTATTGAGAAGAGCATTCAAGAAAAAATACAAAAGTATGTTTCGAAAAATGGAGAAATGAAATGGCTAGCGTATAACGACTTTTTCCCTCGATCGCTACCGACGTTCGAGACTTGCAAGTGAACTCGTCAAATCCCAAACAAGCCTTAATTAAATCTCCAAACAACTTAAGCTCAACTTAAAATATTAACACTATAAGTCGTCCAAACCAAATATTTACAATATTTAAAACATAGCCATTTGATACAAACATCTAGGTTTGATAAGTCTGTACAACTCATCATAATATGTAGTCATTATTACATAACCTTAAACTCTAGCCATTTCACTTTCAGTGACTATTGATTCTTACAAGCCAAACTATTTGACATACAAATCGGCCTCTAGGCAATGTAACAACCCGGGGTAGAACTCTAGCCAGCCTCGCAATGCTAAGCAAAACTCTAGAATTGATTACTTATTTGCAAAAGAAAATATGAAGGGGTGAGTCTCACAGACTCAGTGATCGTCGACTCCGTGAGTAAGGCGTAGATGGGAAACAAGCTAAAGGCAAAAGATTTAAAAATTTTAAAAATATAAGAGTATATGTAAACAATTTACTCAAAAGGAAAATTTGTGCCTTATATGCAAATAAGTGAATTTATGCTAAATAATCATTTAGTATAGGGTTTAAAGTAATTAAATGTTATCATGCATAATCTCGTAAAAATCCAACATTTCATAGAGTTTATACGTAAATTTCATAATTCACCCCATACACAGGGAATTAAATCGAATTTCATCATATAAACAAGGGAGCAATAGAAAAACTATTACTTTTCACCATGCGAAAATTACTTATGTGAATAAAACCCAAAGAGATATCACTCTCGAGTAGGTATAAAAATACGAGCACGTGGACCCACTTCCACGTAACAACATCTGACAGCTCCGCTCCACCGGATCCCCACATGCCATGGCAGTCTCAACGATGTTGCCGACATCAAAGAAATCAGGCGGTCGCATCCGCGTATAACAATTTGTGGCCTAGCCACGTAAAATCATAGACCCTAGCCCCAGCCATATCTAATAGCCCGTCGGCAACCTAAAGATTCTCTAGCTAGAGCTCACTTGTGCACAAGGGTCACACTTAACCGGAGTGACAACCGGCCTACTCTTGAATCTCCTGGTTTAATAAAACCTTTTAAAAATATAGTTGGTCCTCAAAATTCATTTCAAAACTCATTATCAAAATGTTCATTATCACTGATGAAATCTCATGTAAGACTAGAAAATATAACTTGTTACATGAGATTGAAAGATCATTTAGAATGGTGAGTATATGTTTCCATCATGAATGCATATTACAAAAACCATAAGGCACATATTTGACCTAAATCATAAAGAAAAACTTGTTTCCTAATTTCAAGAACTTTTACGTATATTTATATATGTATATAGCTTATATACTTTCAAAGCCATTTTCAAAATCACTACATTTAGAATTTTCGAACATTTCTACCAACGAATGTTTCCACAATTTTTTTCATTACAATAAATCAACACATATTTATATATATACATAATCATAGGAAGTTTTAAAATGGATACCCCCTACTCACTTTACAATAGCAGGACACTACGTCGCTATTAATTCAAATGTGTATCTAGCTAATTCTACTTGCCGATTTCTTATTATATTTTCCCTAGCAACCATTCAAACCCAATATATTTAATTATACTCATAAATGGTAGTATATCAACCAACAATCCTTAACTAATTCTCTTAAATTTTAATCAACATCTTCCATAATATTTATTACACAATCCATATACTTTAACCAACCAAACTCATACAACACAATATAATCATCTAGCATGCTCATCTCTTGATTTATGTTTGAATTTCCCAACTATAATTCACAACCTCTTCACATCTAAGATTATCTTTGCTGCCACAACCATAATCATACATTATAATCAATTTACAAAGCATGCTCTCAACCAAACTAACAATTTCCACTTCCTTACCTTGGAAATCTTGAGCCAAACCACCAACCCTTCTTAAGTTCGGTTATGGGGGAAGGAAAAGGGAAGAAACTTCATGAGGAGGAAGGAGAAAAGAAAGAAACATGAAAGAAAATGGGGCAAGGACTTGATGTCCGGTTGGTTATGGAGAAAGCCACAGTTGGAAGAAAAAAAATGCACAAGGAGAAAAGTAACGATGAAATTGAAGAAAGAAAAAAAAATGCATAAAGGACAAAAGAGTGAAGGTTCTACCACTTTAATGAGATAAGAAGAAGAAAGTAACAAGAATTGAACCTTTTTGGCTCACCATGTGGGCGTGGATGGAAAGAAAATCCAAGAAAATTTCAAAGCTATTTATTTGGTCAACATGTGAAAAATTCCTTGTCTCTTTCCCTTTGTTCCTTCTCCCATCCTTTCCTTCCTTTCTTTGTACCAAATTTCTAACAAAGTCTCACATAGGTGGCTGGCCATAAGGAGAAAGAATAAGAGAAGCAAAAGTCAAAGCTTCCTTTGTAAGCTTTGACCAAGCTAAATAGTAAAATTATCATTTAGCCCTCCTAAGTTCTCATTCTTTTTATTAAGTCCTCCCATTGCTTTTTAAATTTTAATTTCCTTCTATTTCCTTCCTTGACATGTGTACAAATATAATATAAATTTTTTACCCTATTAACATGTCACCGTAATATTTAAATCTATACTTACCCGATTGTGCTCTATTTCATAAAGACACGCGGCTTCCCTCTAACTTCATTGTTTTCCTCTGAATTTCTTCTTTTCTTCTTCTCCCCCACTTAGATTAGTCATATAACCCTCTATTTTAACTAATCTCACTTATAAATAAAATATTAATATTTTAATATTATTTTATTTAAAATAATTCTTTTTACTTGTTACTATTCTCTAATGCTTAGATTTATGTCAAATGACCCTTCTTCTCATTGATAGAGTCTTATTAACCTCTAAATGAGGGTACGGGGCGTTAGATAGCATATGGTGCTAAAGAGTTGGATAAAATGGTTTATCTCCACACAGCTCTGTGTGAAACCTTAAGACTATTCCCCACAGTTCCTTTCCAGTCAAGGACTTCTGTTCAAAATGACACCCTTCATACTGGTCATAGGATCAATCAAGGTCAAAATATCTTGATCTGCACATATGCAATGGGGAGGATGGCATCTGTGTGGGGAGAGGATTGTCGTGAATTCAAGCTAGAGAGATGGATCACCCATGACGAAGGGATTAAACACGAACCAGTACACTAGTTCTTCGCATTCAACACAGGGCCTAGGATTTGTCTTGGGAAGGATGTTGTTTTTTCTCTATTGAAGGGAATTGCATCAGTTATTATCCACAACTACCGTGTCAATGTTGGTATATGCCCTTAAGCCAATTAAATTGGTCAAGGAATATATATTGTCATTTAATGCATATTTAATCGCATAATTTTATGTGATAGAGGTTTTTCTTCATGTTAGTTCAATAATAAGGAGTTATTAAGTACTAATTGGATGAACCCATGGAACATAAAGGCCTTGCGAGAGAATTATAAAGTTGTTATAATTATGAGATCACTATGCATCAAAGCCATGTTCCTAAAATTGTTCCCAGTCATTGTATTGTCAAGATAAGGCATTGGCAATGCTCAAAGACTAGTACATGTTAAGCCTCCTTATTTGGGAAGTAAGCATCAATCTCATAGATTGAATATAATGGGATACTTGAGGATAATATGTAGGTGCTTGTTAAAGAATAAGTTCATTGAACATGACCCGCTATGAGAACTCCATTTGGTATTTGACTCAAGTGTCTATGGAAAATATTCTCATGTAATAGTTGTGCAACTAGTCCTTAGACTTGAGACACCAGGTCATCTTGTATGGAGAATGAC
>NW_018397260.1:755719-755829 GCF_002168275.2 Theobroma umbraticum | reverse complement strand
ATTACCCCAAGTGATATGAGGGGATGTATCTCATTTGTTCTCAATTCTTGATTAAGTTGTATAAAGTCTTTGGCCAAAGCATGATGAATTTGAGGAAAATTAGTTTCCTA
>NW_018397260.1:721572-755475 GCF_002168275.2 Theobroma umbraticum | reverse complement strand
ATTAATTATCAAATTGCTATTTGATTATAATTTATATTTATTGCCAATATGTTAGAAGCCTAATGGATCACACACATTAAGTGACATGATTGGGATTAAATAAGGATAATTTAATTAAGTTGGACTTAATTGAAAAAGACCAAAATAAAGTAAAAAATTAATTAAATTCTCATAGACTTAATTTAATTAAAATACAACTGTTGTATTTAGGGTTACAAATTAGTTTAGCTATATAAATATATTATATAAGCAAACTAAAAACATGAAGCCCCCAACCACTTTTCAGCCGTTTCATAAGAAAAGAAAAGAAAAATAGTTTTCTTTGTATGACAAAATAAGATTCGGCAAGAATTTTGATCCTTTTGTTTTAGAAACAAAACTTCCTAACACAAGTAAAATCCTACCTTGGAGAAGGTCTTATTAAGTCACTGTGTGGATTACTATTAGAGGCCAAACAATTGGGTGGCTCAAGATTTGACAAATCCTAAAAGTGAATAAGCAATTATTTTGGATTTAATTGGCTCTTGATTACGATATTTAGAGCAAGGTATGTAACTTTTAAACTTATGAGTGTTTATAATTCATTTGAAAGTTATATGAAAAACACAAACATTGATCCTGTAGGATTCGACTGTTTCTCTGATTAAATGTTAATTTATTTTTTCGCTGCGTTATATTTTAATTTTTTGATTATTTTTCATTTTTGAGCATGAGGTCGAATCCCAGCAGTCAAGGTAGTAGAAAACCACCCAATGATCCCTCAATCCAACATCATTATGCATATGAAGCATGGTTTAATGGTTACAGTTAAGAAGAGATGGCCATGACATTGGTTCTTTCATGTATAACACCAAATATGGCTACTGTGTTAATATAAATAAATAAACAAAATAATCTAAAAAAGTGAATAAAACAAATTTTTACTTATGCCTCAACCTTTGGGGTGTAAGGCAAGGCAAGCTTGAGTCAACTCCCAGTTTTCTTTAGAATTTAATTGTGAACAAATTGCGAGTTGATAATAAAGATTAAAAATAAATTCAAAAATGTGTTTTTTCTTTTTATATTGATGGTCTCGATATGAAGATTACTTGATTTAGTTTAGCATTATAAGGATTAAAAAATATACATTTTACATAAAAATATTCATAATTTTATATTGCTCTATCAAAGAGGATGCTTCAAGTTCAATGCTAGTATATCCAAATGGGTAGGGGCAGAGGTCCCCCCGAATTTCTAAAATTGTTTTCATATTATATAAAATTTTTTCTATATTCACTTAATAGCTTTCTCAAAATAATTTTTTACTTAATAATTAATACAAATAAAGAATAACAAATGATCCCATACACCTTACTCAACTTTAAAGTTTTTTTTCAATTTATATAATTATTTATATTTATATTTATTTATTTATTTTATTTCTATTCTATTTGCCCATTTGCTTTAAGTTTTTCTAGATTTTCTTCCCCAAATTTCAACGAACCATCGACCATATTATTTTTTTTCCTTTTTTGTTATGTCATATATGGTATTTATCTTTTATTTGCTATGTTCTTTTTTTGGTTTTGTTATGTGGATTTTATTTTTTATTATTTTAATATTTAAAAATTAATAAATTTTTATGTAATTTTCAAATATAAATTATAATGCTGCGTTGTTACTTAAAATTTTATTAATGTATTATTTATTTTATTAGTCTTGATTATGTAAGATAAAATTAACTTGAGCATATCTTTTTTATGTGTTTTACGTTTTATATTTAGTTGAAAAGAAATTATCTTGAATATATAGTCTTTAAACAATTTGGATTATATAAGAGGAAATTATTTATCTTATATGGTAACATCATGTACCCTCGTGAAGAAATCAATAGGACCTTATCGATAAGACGAAGGGTCAATTGACAAAAATTTAAGTGCTAAGAAATGGTGATGGGTGAAAAGAATATTTTATAATAAAATATTTTATACGAGAGAAAATAATAATTAAATAATAATATTTTTATCGAAGATGAATTAGCAAGCTAAAAGATGATTTAGAAGTGAACCGGGGTAAAATGAGACACTTTGGAACTCGAGGAGTGAAGTGGAGAATTTTGAAATAAAATAATATTTTTTAATAACATAATATTAAAATATTAATATTTTATTTGTTATTGAAATTAGTCATGTATAAGGATTATATGACTAATCTAAGTGGAGGAGAAAAAGTAAGAAAGAATATTAAAGAAAAAACGAACGTTACTGGGGCCCGCATGTCTTCATTAAATAGAACAAGAGTGGGTAAGTATATATTTAAATATTATAGTGACACTTTGATGAGCTGCAAATTAGATATTTTATTTGTACAAGTGTAAAGGAAGAAAAATAAGAGGAAATTGGAATTTAAGAAGAGTTGGAAGGACCAAATTGTGAATGATGAAAAGTTTGGAGGGTCACATGATGAATAAGGAAAAGTTGGATGACTTATGAGCAATTTCAATATTTGAAATTAAATGTGAACCAACTAACCAAGGAAAGTTAAATTATGCAAAATGTGAAATATACATGTGAATTCACTATTACATGAAAATCATAGCTTGCAAAAAAGAGAAGTTAGTGAGGGACATGTGAGACCCCACCATGTGAAGAAAAAAAGGAAAAATAAAGTTAAGATTATTTGCAAGTAATGTGATTGGTGCATGAGGTGGCCAAATGAGAAAAGTGAAATGTGGGTTGCATGTGACTTGAATGGTTGAATAAATGGCCAAATAAAATGTAAAGTGAAGCTTGTGCATGGAGTGTGATTGGAGGAATAAGGTGGCAAAGGAAATAAAAAAAAAAGTGAGAAAATGAGGTGGCAGATGGAAGATAATTAGGATAGATTTTGGACCAATGAGCAAAAGAGAAAATTTGTGCATGAAATGTGAGTGGGGAGTGAGTTGGTCCAATGAGAAATGAGGAATGAATAAAGAAATGAAAAAAATAATAGAAAAAGAAAGTAACCTTGGGCAATCCGCCCATGTGTGAGCAAAATGAGAAAATGAAAGCTATTTTCAAGGCTTTTGCCTTGAGAGGTTCACCCATAACCAAGAAGAAAAGAGAAAGCAAAGAAAAGAAAAGAAACATGCAAGGAGGGGCTCGGCTTTTAGAAGAAAAAGGTGAAGAAAACAAGTGAGTTCCATTAGAGATCCGCCTATTTGTAATAGAAATGTAGAGGAGAGGGCCTTGTGGAGCTTCCACCTAAGAGAAGAGCAAAGATTGAGAGGAAAGAAAGAAAGAGAATCAACTTGAAAGAAGAAGAAAAGAGAAAATCGAAAGGTTTTCCTCCCCACCCACACACCATTGTTGAAGTTTAAAGAGATTCTGGTAGTTTGGCTTGGAGATTTCAAGGTAAGGAATATAGAAATTGTTAGTTTGATTGAATACATGCTTTTTGAACCGATTATAATGTGTGAAAATGTCGTGTGGGGTGCCAAGGAACCATGCATGTTGGTGGTTTGCAAGGAATGTGAGATTACACTACAAAGGAGCTTCAGATTTCTTGGTTTTAGTTCAAGTTAAATTATTGAGGAAAGGCAAGACAAATTATGGCTTAATCCTTGATTCTTTATGTTATATGATTATGGGTTAGAAAGAATGCTTATATTGGTTGTGAGATTTGATGTTGTGAGAATGTAATGTTTGAAGAAAGTAAAGGATAAGGATTATGCATGCAAAGATTTAACACTTCTTTGGAAAAGTTGCTGCCATATATGATTGTGTGTAAGCATGGGATTAACTATGAAATTAGGTTAAGGACTTGTTGATTGAAGTGCTGCCTGTACATGTGTGGAATTAAAGATATTGAGTTTGAATTGTTGCTAGGAGGTGTAAAAGTAAAAAAATTGTGCTGTGGTGGCATGCCGAGGGAAGTGACGGGTGACCGAAAAGTAAAATTAGCTAGATACGCACTTGAATCAATAGTGACATAGCATCCCACTATTGTAAGGTGAGTAGAGGATGTCTATTTTAAAATTCCCTTAATTATATATGTATATACCTATTGGCTTACTTTAAATGCAAAATTGTGGACAGCATGAGTTGGTAGAATGTTAAGGTTATGAATGCCATGTTTAAGAAAGATTTTGTGCATATATACATATATTATGCACATGTAAAGGGTTTTGAAATCAAGAAACAAACGTTTTACTACGATTTATGTCAAAATGTGCTTATTGATTGTGTGATGTGCATTCATGAATGCATTCATGAATGAATTTCATATTCACCATGTTAATTTGACATCTAAAACTCATGCAAAGGTTTTACATTGCAAAGTCTTACTAAAAGAAGTTTTATCATGCTACCATGATTGATACTTTTGAAATGGATTTGAAATAAGCTTTTTGAGAACCCAATTTGTTTTAAATGGTTTTATCAAATCGAGAGGTTTGAGAGTAGGTCGAATGTCACATTGGGATAGCGTGACCCTTGTGCACAAGTGAGCTTTAGCTAGAGAACCTTCGAGTTACCGACGAACTGTTAGACATGGCTAAGGCCACGTGTTGATATATGCGGATAGGCCACAAGTGATATATTCAGTTACGACCGCTTGATTTCTCCAATGTCGGCTAACATCATTGAGATTGCCATGGTTGTGGAGATCCAGTAGAGTAGAGCTCCCGGATGTTATTATGTGGAAGTGGGTCCACTAGTTATTTATTTCTATTACCTACTTGAGAGTGATATCTCTTTCGGTTTTCAATACGTGTTCTTTCGCATGGTGAGAACTATAAGATTTTCTGTAGCTCCGTTATTTATACTATGATGTTGGATTTAACTCCTCGCATATGAGGTAATTTGTGAAGTTGTGTATAAGCTTTGATAACTCTTGATCTTATGAGAGCATACGTGTTTATGATGGACTGGTTTAAGTAAAGTTGTTGAATGGATTCAAAGATGGAAAATCTTGTACTTATACTGATTTGCTTTAAATAAGTTGCTAAATGATTTCGATGGTAGAGATCTTTACTTGATTTGATTCGATATTCGATTTAAATGATTAGCTTGCAATAACTTTCTGATTTTACATATAAGGCACAAACCTCCCTTTTGAGCTAAATTGCTTACATATATTCTTATATTTTTAATATTCAAATCTTCTGCCTTTAGCTTGTTTCCTATCTACGCCCTACTCACAGAGTTGATGATCACTAAGTTTATGAGGCTCACCTCCTTATTTCCTTTTGCAAATAAGTAATCGGTTTAAGTGCATCGCTCAACACATCGAGGTTAGTTGCAACGTAGGTAATGGCGCCTCTTAGACTTCTACTCCAAGTCGCTCTGCTGCATAGAGGTTCTGTCAAATAATCTGACTTATAAAGATTAATAGTCTATCAGGAATGTATTTGCTAAAACTTGAGATTTTGTAAGGAATACCACTTGTGATGTTGAAATTACTTTGGAGTGATTAAACCTAGTTATTGGTATCTAGATGCTACGTTTTAAATATCTTGTTTATTTGGCTTAAGTAAACGATAGTGTTAGTGATGTTATTTGATTTTTAATTATTCAAAATCTTAACTAACGCTTGTTCGGGATTTAACGGGTTCACTCATAAGTCTCATACGCTGGTAATGATTGGAGAAAAGGTCATTACATACATATCGTATTTAACTATATATTATATTTTTTATATTTAGTATTATAAATCTAAAATTAAAATAAGAATATTGTATGTTGACTGTATGAATTCTTTTTTTGTTCTTTTAGGTTTGATTAAAGTATGAGTACGTCGAAAATAATCGATAAATTTTTTATAAAAAAAAAAAGCAAATTGCCAAAATAATTCTACTACTCTGAAGTCACCAACCTTAATGCTTCAACTCATGAATAAAAGCAATATGAATCAAAATGTTCAAGACTCAATCCTAAAGAAATAAATGTTTTTCAATAGATAATCAATAATTGATAAATCTGAATCCAGAAAACATGGTTGAGCAGAATTTTTCTAAAAAACTATTGTAAGTCTTTTTTTTTCTTGATTTTCATGTTATATAAAATTATTTTTTATTATCAATATTTTAATTGTTGGTTAAATTTAAAGTATTAGTTTTTAAAATTTTTAACTTTTATTGTTCTATTTTTGACCCCCCACAAAAGCTGAATACCTCCGCCCCTACAAATGGACCCATTACTCAAATATATATATATATATTACAAAATTAGTCTTAAAAGCAAAGAAAATTGTCAGTTAAAATTCTACTACGCAAGTATACGTATCGAATAGACAGTATATTAGCAAGTAGAGTATCGATCCCACAGGGAATTGATCTAAAAGTTTACTAAGTACTAAAATTATCGCAAATTAATCTTATCCAAACAATATCAAAATAATATCAAATCAAACTAAGTTATAGCAGAATTAAATTAAGAAAAATCAAAATAATAAATACTCAAATAAATATCAAATCAAACAAGCCTAGGATTACAATATCCCTCACACTTCATCTAAATCTTACCTCTCTTCCTTAACTTATCTCAATGGTTTGAATTGCTAACCTAGAGTCCTAAATTATTTATAAGGGTCTCTCGACTCATCTTATAAAAATATCTATTTTAACCAAAACACTATATCCCTATGTGAATGAAATTAAAACAAACTCATTAAGTTCAGGCTCTAATCTGGCTACATATGGCCTAGAGGTATATCCCTATCCTATAGGCAAATCAATTAATTAGATCATATGCTATCCCAATTTAGTCTACACTAAACTCCCTTTCCCAAGTTTGTTTAGGTTTATAGATCAATTTAATTGGTGGCCAAGCAATTAAAAGCATTAAGAACAAATTGGAATAAACAATTCAAATCCCATTGAAAATAAGCAAGAAAGTGATTAAAAATCTAGATTACATGTGAGTTCAATTGCAATCCTAGAAAAATAAATTAGCTCATAATATCTAATAAAGACAATATCCAAAGAAATTTAGCCATGAATCCAAGTCAAAGAAAATAAGAAAAAACACAAAGGTAAGAGAGAAAACTAATAGTTAGAGATTTATGATCTTGATTCTCTCTCCAATTCTCTTGTTCCTTGCTTTGTTCTTGGCTCCAAATCTCCAGAATAGTTGCTTGCTGCCTCCTCTCCAAAATCTCTGAAAAAAGCTCCTTAAATAGGCTCAAATAACCTAATTTTCGAAATCCTGTTAATGTCCTTTATTTTTTTTTGGAAAGTCACGCAGCACTGCGGCGCTACTTCTACAGCGCTGCAGCGCGGAGCTCTAAGAAGTAGCGCCGCAGCGCTGAGCTCTCTGGAATTTTGTATGTGTGCTTCCTTTCATCAACGCTGCAGCCTTGTTCTCCCAGCGCTGTAGCAGTCTATCAACTTCAAACGTGAGTTTCACCCTGATATGTTAAGAACTGGGCAATGTAGTAAACATAAAAGTTTTATCCCTGTCTCTTAACTTTCCAATGGATCAAAAATCACATCAATTGGACTTCTGTATTGAAAGATTTGCTCCAAATACCGCATCATGTTCAGTCTTTACATACTGCTGCAGTGGTCCGACTTTGACAAATATTTTGACCATGATCCAATCAGAACTGGACAAATTGGTGAACATAAACATTGTATCCCTTCTTCTTATAATTCTATTGGTCTAAGAATCACCTCATTTGGAGTTTTTTTGAAAGAGATATGGTCAAAATACTAAAAAAATACGAATGAAGCTATCACATACTTGCACTGATTTTCATCAAATGAGTCTTTTTCATCAATTTCCTACAAAAGTCATAAGAGAAATTAACAATAACTACTCTTAAAGTAATTTAAAATAAAATAACTTAAAATTTAACTAAAATAACTTAAATTAATCACTTAACAAGTAATCAAACTTAAACTAAAAAAAACACCTATAATGCTAAAATTCAAACCTAAAATCTCAAAGATCTAGCTACTTAAGCTCCCAAAATGAGTCAAAATAACTGTATATAATAGAATTATCAAAAATTGACATAAAGTTCAAGTTTGATTTCGATCCAAAAGTTCATGCTTGAGTATTTGATATGCAAAGAGTAAATTAACACAATTCTAATAGATAATTAATTTTCACATAATACTAAAAAAAGCCCTTAAACTATTCAAGAAAATTAAAATGAGTGTTTATTTTTCTATTGCTCTCAATCAAGTCTCTGTACTTTTATTTTGGATTAAATAAACCCTTATGACTAATGGTTGACTAATTGCCATTAATCAAAATGTCCATTGTCATAAAACAATGTCCATGTGGCGTTGATATGATATTGATGTGGAGGGTGAAAAATGTGATATGACCATATCATCATACCATATAAAATACCATCATACCATCTATTATGACATGTTAACATGCCACATTAATACTACATGACATTGAATGACAAGTAAGTCAACCATTAGTTATACAGGCTTATTTAATTCAAAATAACAATATTAAGACTTATTCGGCACGAAATAAAAGTACAAAGGAACTTCTCAAGAAAGTGTTGAAATCAAGGATCCTTGAACTAAGTTAAACCTCTCAGAATCTCCTCTTTTTGACGGATCCTCAAAGCAAATAGGAATTGCTCCACAAACACCTTGTCAGCACTCATTTCCCTTTATTGGGGGAGAACAAGCTAAAATTGCTCTACAAACACTTGTACCACACTCAAACTCAGTGAGACCATTTAAGAGCCTTGAGTACCTCAAATTTATTAACTTAAATGGAGTAAGACATGCAAATTTGGATCCTAGTGAAAATATAGAGAAAGAATCTTCTTTAATTGAAATTGTAAAAAAATAGCCTTCCATGACCAAAGATGAAGTTCTAGATCTCAATCTAGTGAGAAAGGAGAAATAATATTATATCACATATCATTTTTTGAAGGGATCGTGATTGACACATGGACCTATGTGGGTATAGCCCATTAAGCCCAAGTAAGTTTAATCAATAATACATGGGCTAGTCATCCATCGCATACACATAATTTTCATTCACAAACAAAGATATGCAAATAATCTATCAAATCCACCATATTATGGAACTTCTTAGCTAAAGTGTGGTTTTTATCACATTTCATGTAAATACTCACAATGTCATAACAAATATGGTCTGAAACACATCCCATACCTATATCGCTATGCTTCATCCACCATAGTTTTATAATTCATATGCACCCATATCCGAGGCTCAACATAATGTATAGAAACATAAATAAGTATGGGTATATCAACATTTATTTACACAACTAGTACATTATCAACATAACCATTCCAAGACCCGACTTGACACACTGCGGAGTGTAACGACATTCGAAGGGTGGAAGGAACGTTTTACCACATCTACCATGAATAAGCTGAGCTATTACTCCACAAGTCACCTAGCTAAACAAGCGACTGATCTATAAAATAAAATAAAGGAAAATAATATGTGAGTCACAAAATCTTTGTGAGTGAATTCAGGGAAACGAACAAACCAGGGGGAAGAGTTTTTGCAATAAACTATACATTGCAAAAAAAACATGAAGTTCATAAATATTCACATAATGCTTTTAATCATCAATACTCACATTTCAAGACTTTTCATAAATGTATTTGAAACCCAATATGCATTTGAGAGTTAATAAACATTTAAATGCTCCATGTAAGAATCATTTACAAGTAGGAAATGAGAAAGTGAGAGAGAGCTTATGAATCCATGAGTTCATCATTACTCGTTCATTACATGAAAGCATCAATAGATAGTCAATCATCTCATTATTCCACATGAGCACAATAATTGTCAAATCACCACATATAAGGGTCAAAATAAACAATATATATAAGAGAAGATTTAATTCATACGATTGTCATAAGATAAGGGGAGGATAGGTACATTTACCAAATCCATCCTTGTGGTATTTTTACCCTCACATCGAGTTATTGGAAAGAAAAAGGTGGGTACATTCATCCAACTAAACCTTGTTATATTCTTACTGCCACACCAAGCTCTAAAGGGGAAAAGATTGGTACATTTGTCTAACTAGACCTTGTGGTATTCTTACCCCCACATCGAGTTTTAGAAAAGAACAAGAATGGGTACATTCACCCATCTTAGTCTTGTGGTATTCTTACCCCTGCACTGGGTATTAAAAAGGAACTAATATGGGTACATTCACCTATCTTGGTCTTGTGGTATTCCTTCCCCCACATCGGGCTTTATTCAAGTCACATCTCAATGAGCATCCACACAATAATCAACTCAAAGGCAAGCATTATACATCATTTCATGACATTTATTCGTTTGATTCACAATGGGTATCATAAATATTCTTATAATTTTAAGGAAGTAAAGACTTATTCCTTTGCTTTCATAATTCATTTCTATGACACTATAGTCACCATATTCACCTTTACCCTTATTTGTCTCTATGGTTTATTCTAGTTCATATGCTTTGGTGATTTCCTTACTATCCCACAATCACATTTATTTGGATGGTTATCTATCAATCCACCTAGGTCTCATTTTAGCCGAGCACTAATCATGCAACATACATTCAGTCGAGGAATATTTAAATGAAAACATTTGAAAGGGCTTGTCCCCTTTTGTTGAAAACTAATATATAATAGAGATATTTAATACATAATAGATTAAAAATTTCATTAAAAACATTTATTCACACATAATTCGGTTTATCCAAAAACAATTTAGCATACAAATCATGCAAGATAATTTTATCAGTAAACCATGCTCAACTTTATCGTATAAAGTACTTAAAACGGTGTACCCACTCACCTCAACACGAAGCATATTCTTTTCCTAAGCTTTGTGTCACCAAAATCATGCTCATCTGTAGTCTCAAGCTCTAGCAATCACTTATCATAATAATTCTAACATAAATCCTTATTTTGCCATCAAACCCATTTATTCAAATTAACTAATTAAACTCATATTATTCGTTTCAAAGCAACCCATAATATTTCAAACTGAAATCATATATAACGAAACCTTAATCATTCTTAACTCCTTAACCTTGTTGAAGAACAAAAACCCCTAAAAGCTTAGCTCAAATTTGGATTAAATGAGCTGAAATTTGCAAAATCTTTGAGTTAGGCTGAAACATTGTGATTAAAACCCCAAAAGGCCGAATCTTACCTTAAATTTGAGTTTGGAAGATTGGGTCCTTGTCTAATGGGGTTTTGAAACATTAAAGGAGGGATTGGTGGTTGTTGAAGATGAGTTGGAGACTAAGAAAATGTAAAATGAAGGCTCGGGCTCATTTTTAATGTTTTATACACTGATCTGTCAAAAAGGTGCTATAATTGATTACTCAAATTCTATAGTCGACTATGGCTATATTTTCTTTAAGAATCTCATGCTTTCTGTTATAGGGTTGACTATGGCTGTGAATTCTTTAAGATTTTTGCACTTTCAAGTTTTTACCAAATTTCCATAATATGAACAATTAGGGTATCACATATTACTGATAGCTACCTTAATGTGATAGGGAAAAAGCATCAAGCTGGGTTGGCTTATCTATTAATGCAAGTCACAAAGCATAAAAATTAGTTTCCAAATTGAACCATGCATTGCATCAACATATTTTGTTATATTTGACATGCAACTTCTTTCAAATTAGATTTTAAATCATCTACACATGATAAGGTTGGAAACCAAAATAGTATTTGAGATGATGGTGGTGTCTCATTGTGTTAGACAGTTTAGAAGCTTCTACCTACTTATGTAACTGTATCAATTCACATGTAGTCTATTATTGTCTTCTTTATCTAAGGCATCATCTATTAGTCATTTACTTGATTAATATTTTTGTCAAGAGATACATTCAAACAAAGATGACAACCATGGACAACGTAAAAGCTATTCGAATTGTTCTTTCAGTTTAAACTTTGATTTGGTCAGTGGATTCATTTTAGATTGCACATTGTTGTTACATGTGGGGTATTCTTACCTAAATTTTTTCATTTAAAAATAGATGGTCAATGAGAACCAAGTAAGATAAATACAACGCCATACTCTCTTTTGACTTAAACAGTTAAATCTTTTATGCAAGAATGGTGGCAAAATATTTGCAAAGAAGTTTTCTAGATCAAAGGAAAAGTGGAGAATAGGAAAAGATGAAGTTATCACAACTTTTGGAAGAAAGAACAAAGAAAGCAAACATAGGGTTGTTTTATGAGATACTGGTACGTTACAATGACAAACCTTGAGAATCAATTTCTGACGGTAGTGATCATTTCACTCAAGCAAGCTGCATTGACCGATTGGTTAATGCCATTCAAGTAGGGCTTCTTAAGATGACATCTACTCAACTTGGATTGGTTACAATTTCAAACCCTATCACACTTTATAAACTTGTCATCTTCAAACTTAAAACTTTTTTAAGCGCACACAAGTTGTTGTTACTAATAGCTAAATAGGAATATTGGATGTGATAATTAAAAATGGTATACATATATCAATTTTACAAGTGTTGAAACTATATGACTTATGGATGTGAAGCAAGACACTACTTTTGATGACATTTTGTGCAGGCTCCTTAATCAAACCAAACTTGCAAAACTGACGGGAAGAAAACTACTGGAGGATCTATTTCTTAATAGCAAGAAGTAGAATTAGTCTTTCGATCCTAACCCATGTTAAATGAGTTATAGTGGTAGTCCCTCTATAAATTACGTAGTTTTATAAATTTTTTATTTTTGTTGATCTATGAATCAAACTTGTTCTCATTAGAAAAGTATAGGGAAAAGATGATGTAACTACTTTATTTTCTTTTTCAAATAAGGTTTTATTTTGTGAGCTTACCTTAGTGATTTAGTTAACTTAACCAGAAATTTCAGTGCATGCCATTGTTTTTTGAAGATTTCATGTCATTTTATTCAACAATAATGACTTTGTCTATCTTGGAAAGCATGATATGCTAAAGTAGTGCTAACGTTGAATAAGAAAAGAAATAAGGAAATTGTTTGATTGAATGTTGACAAAAATTCTTGTAATTATATACATAAAATAGAATGACTTTAAAATAAATAAATAGAATGCAAAATCTGAAGGTTTCTTGGACAATTCATCTTTGACTTTATAAGAGTTTGAATCTCTTGAAGCTTGTAAGTTTCTATAATACTTCACATTCTATGGAGATGTCTCTTGCTTTCTGATGTCTTGGACATAAAATACTACTTATGTCTTTATAATTCAAAAGGCAATTAGATTTTGTTCTAATTTTTTACCTAACTTAGATCTCATTATATTTTGGTAAGACCTTTTCTTTATTTTAATATCTAAAATAGTCCTTAAACTATTCAATAAAATTCAAATAAGTACTACTTTTATTACGGTCAATCAAATCCTTATTTTTTTTTAGCCAAATAACCCTTTATACTTTTATTTTGAATCACATAAGCGTTTTTGACTAATGATTGACTTAATTAAAATGTTTTTTTGTCATTTTATGTTGTATAATGCTAATGCTATGTTAATATATCATGATTGATGATGTAGTATGCTGACATATCATAAGCAATGATGACATGACATGCGAAGTTGGCATGACAACATGATCATGTCGTATTTTTCATCTTCTACAATAAAGCTATATTAGTGCCATATGGATATAAAATGATAAGAGGTAATTTGACTAATAACATTAGTCAATCATTAGTCATAAAGACTTATTATATTTAAAATAAAGTGCAAGAGCTTATAGAACATACTAAACAAATAAGAGTTTATTAGAATTTTTTGAATAGTTTAAAGACTTATTTGAGCATTATGTCAAAAGACATTTTATTTTCAACAGTTTTTAATGTTTTGCAGCTTTCAGAAGCTAAAATGAACCTTTTATAAGGTTTTTACAGCCCTGTTGTAGAGACCATATTTTACGTCCAAGCATTCCTGAACTTTTATTTTATTTTTCTTTTCTTTCTTATTATGGTTTCCTTAAGTTGGGCTTCTTTAATATTCTTGAAGTCTGGTCTTGGACTATTGTAAAAAAAGCCCATGATTTCAAACCCTTGAATTTTAAGACTCATTAATTCTAGATAAGAGAAAATTAAAAAAATAAAAATAATATATAAACAAAAAAATTCAAAAAGTTAGTATCTTGGTAGTCTACTAATAATACCTCGCTCCACCCTCTTTTTGGCCAAACTTATAAACCTGTAGCACCTAATAATTTCTTAAATTGCCTTAGGCCAAATTTAAACCAAATTAATCCAACCCAAAATTTAATTAAATTCTAAATAAGTAAAATAGAAAAGAACCAGTTGTAAAAAAACAAAAACCAGTTAGTGGATTGAAGAGAGAGAATGTGGAACAAGGATTATAGGCATGGAATGCTTGCGCTTGGCAAGGACCTCGCTGCATCATGCCTAGCTAAACACAAAAATTATGCTTGGTAGGCCACGCATCTAGTTACAGCTAAAGAGGGCGGCTATAAAAGTTACCCTCACAAGATT
Source organism: Theobroma umbraticum (assembly GCF_002168275.2). Lineage (NCBI taxonomy): Eukaryota > Viridiplantae > Streptophyta > Magnoliopsida > Malvales > Malvaceae > Theobroma > Theobroma umbraticum. The sequence goes on along the minus strand of NW_018397260.1, from coordinate 741,041 downwards.
TTTTTTTGGGATGAGGAAAAAAGGCAAGTAAAAAAAAAAGAATTTCTCTACAAGAAAAGAAAAACCCATTCTTTTTCTACTAATTGAGAGCCATACAATAGAAAAAAAGAAAAAAGACAATGAAAATTCAAAAAGGTGTGAGCTTAAGTTTAGGTTTTTGGTATTCTTGGGCTTTGCAAAGTTGGTAAGGAAAGGTTTTGGTTAAGAAAGAAAGTCTTTTTCAAGGTTTAAAGGTGTTTTTTTCTTTCTCTTTGTGGCAACGAGGTGGCTTTAGGTTAGAGTAAAGGGAAAGAAGCATTCGCTTGTTAAAGAAGATAAATGATTGATAAAAAGGTAGTGGCTAAAGAAAAGGAAAAAAAAAAGGAAATAAGGAAGAATAGACTAATTTTTTATAGTTGGGTTTTTTTACCTTAAACGGTGCTGCTTAAAAGATTTTTTTTTTGTCAAAATATTTGGAAGGTCCCTATTCTAGGGTATTTTTTTCAATTTAGTCTTTCTATTCAAAATTGTAACTTTTAATCTTTTGATTTTGAGAATTATATCAATTTAGTCCCTTTAACATTTTCTATTTAAATTCACACTTTGGGTTCAAGATGCAACGTGGTGCTCTTATTCTTTAAAACAAGATGTGCTCTTACTAAGTTTTGAATCCAAGATTTCTAACAAGTATGTCAAAGCCATTACCACCACACCCAAGCTCTTACGATAGTTATAGCTTGCTTGGGTTTCATTTTTTCTTTTCTTCTCTTTTTCTCTTTTTTTTTTCTTTCTTTAAAACTATATCGTTTTGAAGTATTTTTATACTTTCAAAAACGCTAGCTATAAAAACCCATTGAAGCTTTCTTCTCCAAAAAAGAAGGCTCCAAAACAATATAGTTTTGAAGAAAGAAAGAAAAAAATGAAAGAAAAACAAAGAAGAAAACAAGTAATAAAATACAAGCAAGCAATATATATTAGTTGCTTGAGTGTGGTGGTAAAGGCTTTGATATATTTGCTAAAGGTCTTAGGTTCGAACCCCAATAAGATCACATTTTGTTTTAAAGAATCAGAGTGCTACGTGTTCGATGAGCCTGTCATTCTTCTTCAAGTTTGGCTTGTGAACTCCTTATTAAAGGCCTAGCAATGTTGAGCAACCTAAGTTCAACCCAACCTAGTAGGATCAAAAGCTAGTTAAGTCTAATTTTTTTAGGTCACAAAGAACCCAAATAGGAATGAGTCTTTGGGCCTTTTTGTTTGGTTTAGTGTTAAGTTATTTTTCTAAAACAATGTAGGTATTTATTTAAATATTAATGTTACTGTGGTTAGTAAAATACTTTGAAAAAAGATACTCATACATAATAAAGTAAGGAAAATAATACTAAGTTAATACATGAAATATATAAGTCTCTAAAAATATATAAATACATATATATGATTATTTAATGTTTTTTTAAAGATATATATAATGTATTAGTGAATTAATTTATTATATGTTAAGACAAATAAAATATAGCAAGGATGTTTGATAAAATGTGCTATTTGAGTCGGTCTGATGATGGAACTCCACTAGAGAAAGCGAAAAGTCGTATTTCTGAATTGAATTTCCTAACTGAGGAACTTAATTAGGACTTTCACCAAAGTGTTGGGAAAACCCTAATTTTATGTTTTGATTGCCCTCTTACTCAAATAACCATTTTAAACATTTTTTAAAAATGGGTAGTAATAATAATAAAAAAGGGGTTTAAAGCAAAATGAAAATATTTATTATATATATAAATACTTAGAGATTAATTATATTGAATTAATTTTTGATGATGGAATTTCATTTGGGAATGCGAAGACTCACATTTTCGAATCAACTTTCCTATGTTAGGAATTTAGTTAAGGTTTTCATCGAAGAGTCAGGATGAATCCCAATCTTTATATTCCAATACGTTGTTAATTCAAATAAATATTTTAATAAAAATAATAATTTAAGGGAATTACTTGATAACTCTGCTATATGGAGTTATTTTTAAACTTTTTGGGGACTTTAGTGGCTAGACCCTTAAGTTTAAGATCAGATTTTAACCTTTTAAGCTATTTTTCTAGTGTAAGTTAGATTTTCTATTGAATAGTTAAATTTGTTGGTGTTAGTTTAATTTTACTTTATTTTGTCTCAATTTACTTTAGGAAAAGTTATTGCTGATTTTTCTCATGGTTTTATGTAGAATATGATGATCAAGGTAAAAGAAAGATATGATAATATAAGCGAGGTGAAAGTGTCACTCGCACATGTTTCAGTAATTTGAAGATAACTTCAGCTGCAGAAATACAATGGATGTGATTTTTGATTCATTGGAAAGAAAAAAAAAGGTTCATAACTTTCATGTTTACCACTTTTCATAGCTCAGACAAAATTGAGGTGAAAATTACATTCAAATTTGATGGACAGATGTAGTCTGTACTTAGAGCAACACAACCAAAGCGTTGCAACGCTAAAAAATCATGGGCATGGTATTGCAAGTGAGACCACCGTAGTGTCAGAGAACTAAGGCTACGACATTGAGCATTTTGGGAGCCTCATACATAAACTCGAGAGCATGGTGCCATGGCACTACCCCAATTTTCTTTTCTCTCCAATGAATCAAAAATCACATCCATTTAAGTGGTGCTAGAAAAGTGGAAATCAATGCTAGAAAAGCATGGTTGTGGCACTACCCCAATTTCCAAAAAATATACTTTAGATGGAAATTGAAAAGTAAGGCATCTCACACATATTTAAGAGCCTTTTTGGAAAGCATTCAAGGGAAAAGATGGTAGTAGCTTTCCATAAAATTGGAACATCGAATCAATCAAGAATTCGGGAGCAATCAAGAGAGATTCACAATCAATCAAGCTTCAACATTAGTTTAATTCTCTCCTTTTGTGTTATTCTTAATTATTGTTTTAAACTCATGGCTAAAATTCTTTAAATAGTATTTTGTTTTGATATTATGAACTAATTTGTTTATCTAGGATTGTAGTGGATTTCAACATGTAATTTGAATACTTGTTTTTTGTTATTTATCATGAATAGGCATCGTTTACTTAAGTAAATCTATTCATATTGGCTTTAATTACTTGATCAACAATTATTGTTGGCTCCATTAGTTTTTGATGATAATAAAACATTCCCACTCATTTATGTCTAACTTTACTACTTGAGTGTGTAAGATAAAAATGTATGTATATAATAAATTAATCATTGGAAAGCAAATATCAAAAGTGATTAGAAGTTACAAATGAGCCACAAAGCAGAAGTCTCTTAGTTGGATAATCAACTGAGTTAGTCAGCTAAAATTCAAAAGCGAAGTGGGCCGATTCAGAGACAGAAAAGACTTAGTCGACTAAGAAGCGTGGTTAGTCAACTAATAGCTTACTGCCAAAAACTTTAGTTACAAGATAGAGAGAACTTAATCGACTAAGAAGCATAGTTAGTCAACAAAGAGATCACTGCCAAAGAATTCAATTACGAGACAGAGAAGACTTAGTCGACTAAGGAGTATGTTAGTAAACTAAGAGCACATTGTTTGAAAATTTGAATTTGAATACTAGAAGATAAACTAATGGCTAGAGCTGTCTCCAAACAGTTTTCAACAGTCTAAAGCTATCAAACATACATCGAGTTGATATTTCAAGTATAAAAGACACCCTTAATGGTTAAGAACAAGATCAATTACTTCCAAGATCAAAAAGAGCTCAAAAATAGCAAAAACTCTCTACATCCTTTCTGTACCTCACTTCAATCCTTGTAATAGAGTTAAGCACTTCATCTTGTACCATTCAGATTAGGTTAGTGATCATAGCTACTTCTTTGTTTCTGTTCTCCTTAATTACTTAAAGTGTGTGAGTCACTTTAAGGGGATTGATCAAGCTTGGGTTAGCATGATTGAGTGTATAGGTTCTAACTTAGCCTAGAAAAAGTTAGTTTTGGGTTTTGGTTGATCTCGGGAAAAACCATTGTTAAAGGTTGTAATTGAGCCTATGAAAAGCCATTGTAAAAACTTGGTGGAAGCTTAGGAATTTCATCGTTTATAGTGATTTGATTTGAAAAATCCTTGGTTGGAAGATCAAGGTAGTAGACGTAGGTCTTTGACCAAACCATTATAAATCTTTGTATATTACCTGCCTTGTTTATGTTTCATTTCATTCTTTGTTAGATCATTCCTCCATCTTGCATTTAACTTCTCATCATTGATCTTTAACTTGCCCTCAATTAGAAGTCAATCTAAGTGAGAGCTAAAAAGTGCTATTCACCCCCCCTAGCCATTTATTTGGGACCAACAAGTGGTATCAGAGTGCATCCCTCATTCTTAAGGTCTAACACCCATTGGGAAAACCTAAATGGCTCTTCAAAAATCTATAGCTGTACAGGCACAGATCACAAATAGACCACCTCAGTTTGATGGATCAAACTAGCCCTATTAGAGCACAATAATGTCAATCTATATAAAGGCAATTGATTATGAAATGTGAGATGCCATCACTGATGGACCCTTCATCCCCTCAACCATAAATGTAGTGACCAATGAAATGATTCTTAAGCCAAGGTTTGAATAGGTTGAAGCTGAAACCAAAAAGGTTCAAACAAACTTTAAGGTAATAAACACTTTACATTATGCCTTAACTCTCACCAATTTTAACAAAGTGTCAAGCTATACCACAGCTAAACAAGTTTAGGACAAACTTAGGATTATCCATGAAGGGACTTCACAAGTTAAGGAGTTCAAAAAAGATCTTTTAATTCACAACTATATGATGTTAAGATGGAACCTGGTGAAGATATCATCAGCATGCTTGATAGGCTCACCAACATCACCAATAAACTCAGTTAGTTAAGTAAAACAATTCCTAAACATGAACTTGTAAAAAGACTTCTTAGAAGCCTACCTAAAAATTGAAAGCCAAAAGTGACTACTATTCACGAGGCTAAGGAGTTAAATGTCATCACCTTAGATGAAATTTATGGATCTCTTCTTACTCATGAGTTAGAGCTTAAAGAAGAATAAGAAGAAGACAAGAGAGAAGCAAAAAAAAGGAAGAAAAACATTGTTTTAAAAGCAAGCACTCTTAAAGAAGAATTAGATAATTTATCATGTTATGATTGTGAAGAATTAGCCATGGTAGCAAAAAGATTCATAAAACTTATAAGACAAAGAGATGGGAGACTGGCTAAGAAAGGATACAAAAGAGATCAAAGTTCTTCATGGAAAATCAGAAATAAAAATAAATCCGACAATAAGGAAGATATTATCTATTTTGAGTGCAAGAAACCTAGACACTTCATATTAAAATGCCCTTTGCTGAAGGAGGAAACTCCTAAGAAAAATAAAAAATCAAAGAAAGCCATGGTGGCTGCAACCTGGTCTAACAGTGATGTTTCAAGTTCAGATGTTGAATTAGAGAAAGTGGAAGAAAGAGCAAACCTCTATCTGATGGCTAGAGATGATGAATTTGAGGTATCTTCTGCTCCTTGTGATATTTCAATTGATGAGCTTTAAGAAGAATATGAATGTCTTTATGATGAGTTTGAAAAACCTGCATCAAAATTTAAAGTTTTAAAAAGAAAGGTTACATCTCTTGAGATCGATTTAGAAAATATATGAAGCATTGCAAAAGGCTTTGGATGAAAACATTGCACTTAAGAGTTTGAGAAAAGAAACATAAAAAAGAAGCACAAATTTCAAAAGAAATGCTGGTGATTTCTCATTTAGATGTTATGCTCGTGCAAGAATAGATCATCTTTCTTATGATTGCTATAGAAGAAAAAGCACTCAAAAAACAAAAATGATATGGGTACCAAAAGGATCTTTTGTAGTAACTAACCTTCAATGACCCATCAAGCTATGGGTACCTATTAAGAAGAATTAAAAATTTATCTTGCAGACAGAGCCAAATCGAGAAGACATATGTCCAAAAGCTCAACTGAAGCAGAAGCAACCATGGTACATGGATAGTGGCTACTTAAGACATATGACTGGAAATGAAATCTTGTGTGCTTAACTAGATAAGAAAAAAAGAGATACTGTGTCATTTGGAGATGATTCAAAAGGTAGAATCTATGGTATAGAAACTATTGGTAAGAATTCGCATGCTTAAATTAATCATGTGTTGTTTGTTAAAGGATTAAAGCACAATCCATTAAGCATCAGTCAACTATGTGACAAAGGATTTAAGGTATGTTTCGATTCACATAAATGTGAAGTTATAGATATTAGTACTAACAAAATTTTGTTCATAGGAAAAAGAATAAAAAACATGTATATTATATTTCTTGAAGATCATAAATTAAATTATGAAACATGTCTCATGGCAAATGATCGAAACGATAGTTGGTTATGGCATAAAAGACTTGGACATGTAAGCATGCATACCATCTCAAAGTTAGTGAGAAAAAAATTAGTTATTGAATTGCCTGAACTTAAATTTGAGAATGATCAAATTTGTGATGCTTGTCAACTAGGTAAACAAGTTAGAACATCATTTAAAATAAGAAGATTATTTCAACCTCTAAACCTCTTAAATTGCTACATATTGATTTATTTGGTCTAATTAACACCACTAGCTTAGGAGGTAAATCAATGGCTTTGTGATAGTTGATGACTACTCTAGGTACACTTGGGTCTACTTCCTTGCTCCCAAAAATGATGCATTACCTGCATTTGCAGATCACTATAAAAAAGTTCAAAATGAAAAAGGACTTGTCATTATTAGTATTAGAAGTGATCATGGAGGTGAGTTTGATGGAGATGATTTTGAAAATTTTTATAATGAAAAAGGGTTGAATCACAACTTTTCTGCACCAAGAACACCTCAACAAAATGGGACTATGGAAAGAAAAAATAAAACTTCAAAAGAAATTACTCGAACCATGCTTTGTGAAAATAATCTACCAAAGTACTTTTGGGCAGAAGCTGTCCACGCAGCAGCATACATTCTTAATAGAGTATCAATAAGGGTCATGATATCAAAAACCTACCCCATTTGAATTGCACAAATGTAGAAAACTAAATATTTCTCACTTTAGGAGCTTTGGCTGCAAATGCTTTGTATTGAACAACGCAAAACATTCTCTTGGAAAGTTTGATGCTAAGAGTGACGAGGCAATATTTCTAGGATATGCATTAAACTCAAAAGCTTATAAAGTTTTTAACAAAAGAACTTTAACAATTAAAGAGTCCATCCATGTAGTTTTTGATGAATCTAATGCCTTTCGGAAAGAAGTTCTTGTTGATGAAAATGATGCAGAGGACTTTGAAAGACAAATGGAATAAATGAGCCTAGAGAACAAGAAAAACAGTGAAGAAAACTCCTATAAAAGATAAGTAGAACCTATACCCTTAGAAAATCTGCAAAGGACTGAAAATCAACACAATAACCTATCAAAGAGCTGAAAATATATCAAAGATCATCCACAAGAGCATATCATTAGTGATCTTACATAAGGAGTCAAAACTTGAAGAAGGGTGAAAGAAACATGTGAATATTCAGCATTCATCTCACAAATTGAACCTAAAAACTTTAAAGAGGTAAAGAAAGAAGAAAGTTGGATGCTGGCCATGTAAAAAGAACTTGAACAGTTTTAAAAGATATCAAGCATGAACATTGGTTTCTAGATCATTCAATCAACCAATTGTTGGCACAAGTGGGTGTTCAAAAACAAGATAGATAAGCAAGGGTGAATTTCAGATAAGCATAATGGGTCAATTAAAATTCTTTCTTGGCTTTCAAATCAAACAATGCAAAAATGGCATCTTTATCAATCAAGAAAGATATATTCAAGACATTCTAAAAATGTTTGATATGCTGAAGCTGAAATCAATCAACAAACCAATGAGCCCCTTTATCAAGCTTGATAAAGATGAAAAAGGAAAAAGTGTTGATCAAAACCTTTATAAAGGTATGATTGGATCTTTGCTTTACTTAACTGCTAGCAGACCTAATATTCAATTTAGTGTATGCTTGTGTGCACAATTTCAATCACAACCTAAAAGAGTCACACTTAACTTTTGTAAAAAGCATCTTTAAGTATCTCTTGGACACATAAAATTTAGAAATATGGTATCCTAAAGGAACATCTTTTAGTCTTATTGGATATTTAGATCCAGATTTTGCTGAAAGTAAAATGGATCGAAAGAGCATTAGTGGCACATGTCAATTTCTAGGAAACATACTTGTATCTTGGTCAAGTAAGAAACAAAACTCTGTTGTACTTTCAATCGCTAAAACTGAACACATTTCCTTAGGTAGTTGTTATGCTCAGATTTTAAGGATTAAACAACAATTAAAAGATTTTGAAGTAACAATGCATAATATACCCATATTTTGTGATAACACAAGTGTTATTAGCATTTCAAAAAATCCAATTCATCACTCTAAAACAAAGCCATTCAAATTCGACATCATTTTATCCAAGATCATGTGCTTAAAGGAGACATTAAGATTGAATTTGTCAACACCTTGCATCAATTGATTGATATATTTACCAAACCCTTAAATGAGGAAAGATTTTGTGAAATTAAGAGAAATCTAGGAATACTTAATGCACAAGAGCTTTAGGTAAATTTTTAAGCTTTTCTTTCATAAGATAGTAGAAACTTAGTTGATTAAGAGAATCATTTAACCTACTAAAAACATTTTGTGTTGATCCTCTTTCCCAGATTAATAGACTTAGTTGGATAAAGGTCAAACTTAGTTGATCAAGAAATTAAAATAAAAATAATAAAATTTAAGAAAAAAAAAAGCATAACAAGGGAAGAAGAAAAAGAAAATTTGTCAAACTAAAAAACAAAAATGGGAGGTAAAATTTTAAATTTTGAAAAAGGGGAGTCTAACAGTTTTTAAGAAAGAATTTAATAACCTCTCTGAACTCCTCTATCTTTTTTTCTATTCTCTTCCATCTGAAGCTACTCCTCTCAAAACTGAAACCCCATGTTCTCAAACTCTCCAAACCCTAAGTCTTAAACTACCCAAAATTGATGGCCAAATTTACACTACCAAGTGACGCCTTGGGAAAAAAGAAAGGAAACTGCCCCATGGAAGAAAGTTCACCATCCAAAATTTAAAAGAAAAGTATGAAAAATGAGTCAACTTCAGTGACTAAGAAAATAAGGAAGAAACAGAAAAAGAAAGAACAAAAATTAGAGAAAAAGAAGGAAAAAGGAAAATCCACCATAAAAAGGTAATCCTTCATCCTCGAAATTTAAAAATAAGATTCTTAAGGATAGATTTGGGAAGATAGAGAATGCACCCATCTCTTGTGAAAAATACATTGATTGGGATAGCTTCAATGAAGTTCCAGAGATTAAAGAGGGTTTGTTAGAATATTTTGAAGAAATGAAAATGAAGAAATTAAGTGCTTTTAAGAATAGAACGTATAATGCTAGTCTTGTGAAAGAATTTTATGTTAGTATTGCACTGGATGAAACTGAACTTGATGATCAAGAGGAATTTGTTGATGATGGTCTTAATGTATTTCTAAACGGATAGGAGTTTATGGTTACTGCTGCTAATTTGGGAAAATAGCTAGGCATTGAGTGTAATGTAGGAAATTATGAAATCCCAGAGGACTATGATCCCTTATCCTTGTGGGAAGTAATCACTGGGAAAAAGGAGAGATATTCCTCTAGAAGCTATGCAATTTTTATCAAAACTCCACAAACTAGGATTCTGCACTATTTTATAGCTTCAACAATTCAAGGAAGAAGCGACAACTTTAGCTACATAAGTCTTCAAGATTTGTGGCTGATGGAGCATGCTTTTAATACTACTCCCCTCAATTAAGGAAGATTCTTGATAGAGAGAATGAAAGGAACATGTCGGGTTGACAAGGTGAATATGCCTTATGGAAACATAATCATCTCTTTAGTAAAGAAAAAAGAGATCTAGAGCTCTAGATATGAAATGGATTAGGTTAAGAGTAGGGATCAAGTTATCTATCTAGGAAGTTTGCTAATAAGGATACAAGCTGGAAAGAGAAAAATTTATCAAGACCCCCAAAGAAACTTTAAGAGAAGAGCATCTTCTTTTTGCTCAAACTAAGGCAACATCCTCTCAGATTTCAAATGAAATGATTATGAATTTATTAGTGAGAATTAATGGGAAGCTTACGGATCAATCTACAATAATCCAAAAAAATTGAAAAAAATTTTACAAGAACTGAGAAATTTGATGAAAGAAAAAAAAAGCATCTTTTGGTCCTGCAACTGAAAGTACATCAATAGCACCAAGTTCAGCTCCAACAAGATAAACTACTGAAAATCTTACATTTCAAGTTGAAGGTGATGAACCAGAACTTGGTCCAATAAAGAAACTACCCACCCCAGAACTTGAAATTAAGGAAAAAGATAGTGTAAATATAGAAGTGATAGGATCTTTTAATGACAACTCTCCATAACATGGTGAACCACAAGCAGACAAACCATCTCCAACAAACTCTAAGGAAGTTCTAATCATAGATGTCTTTCACCAGGTGGTAAGGGAAAAACAAGCTAAAAAAGAAGCAATAAAAAGCAAAGCATAAAAACCAGCATCTACAAGAGCATCCCCTAAATCTATCCACATTACAAGAAAAAGTGTACAAGCTAGGAAAAAAAAGTGAAAGCTGTTGTATCTACATAACATAAAACTAAACCTACTAGCAAAGGCAAAAAGACAATGGCAATAAAAACTAAGTTCCTTAAGAGGAGAATGTCCTCGAAATTAGCTAAAAAAGCTAAACTTTTGTCAAGTTTTTTATTTAGGATTCACTCCAAGTTTCAAGCATATCTTCTTTTGATTCTCTATCACAAAAATCCTCACTTGTGCCATCTCCTGAACCCCTCAATGTCCATTTTGGAACAAATGAATCAACCTCCTTAGACTTTTCTTAAATATGTCCCTGTTTTGCTTATGACAAAAAGAGGGAGATAGGTTAAGGTAAAAGTAAATTTAGGAGAGAATGCAGAAGTAATTTAAAGGTAATTTAGGAATCTAACTTTAATGATGCTGGGTTGTTTATGACAACATATTATTTTAATTGCTGATGGATTACTGATGATATCTAAATGCTAAAAACTTATTTCTATTATGCTCTTATGTTTAATGGATTGTTAATGACAATTAATTTTGGAATGGATGTGGTTTGTTGACAATAATGCTAATGACAGTTATTTACAATACGGATAACATTCTGTCATCCATTACTGATTGTTCTGTAAGCTTGTATGAAAGCATTCTATTAAAATGTCTAAATCTATGCCTGCTTTTTTAAAAGGTGATAGAAAAAAGCTTACTGATTTGGATAATAAAATAACTTGAAAAGATCATGCATACATTAAGGAAAAGCACACACTCAAGGGGAGAAATTACTAATCTTGAGCAGTACAAAAAAGACTAATAGACATTGTGCTATTAATTAAGGAATGTTTTATCATCATAAAAAAGGGAGAGATTATTGGCTCCATTAGTTTTTGATGATAATAAAGCATTCCCACTCATTTATGTCTAACTTTACCATTTGATTGTGCAGGAAAAATATGTATGTCAACAATAAATTAATAACTGGAAAGCAAATATCAAAACTGATTAGATAAGGAGTTACAAATGAGCCACAAAGTAGAAGCCCATTAGTCAAATAATCAATGGAGTTAGTCAGCTAAAATTCAAAAGTGAAGTTGGTCAATTCAGAGACAAAGAAAACTTAGTTGACTAAGAAATGTGGTTAATCAACTAAAAGCTTACTGCTAGAAATTTCAATTACAAGATAGAGAGAACTTAATCAACTAAGAAGCATAGCTATTCAACTAAGGGCTCACTGCTAGAGAATTTAAGTACAAGACAATGAAGACTTAGTCAACTAAGGAGTATGTTAGCCAACTAAGAGCAAACTGCCTAAAAATTTGAATTTTAATATTAAAAGATAGATTAACAGTTAAAACTGTCTCCAAATTGTTTCCAATTGTCTGAAGCTATCAAACATCCACAGAGTTGATTTTTCAAGTATAAAATACACCCTCAACAGTTAAGAACAAGATTAATTGCTTTCAAGATCAAAAAGAGCTCAAAAATAGCAAAAACTCTTTACATCCTTTCTGTACTTCACTTCAATCCTTGTGATAGAGTTAAGCACTTCATCTTGTACCATTTAGATCAAATTAGTGATCATAGGTACTTCTTTATTTCTATTCTCCTTGATTACTTAGAGTGTGTGAGTCACTTTAAGGCGATTGATCAAGCTTGGGTTAGCTGGATTGAGTGTATAAGTTCTGACTCAGCCTAGGAAAGTTAGTTTTGGGTTTTAGTTGATCTCGAGAAAAAACTATTGTTAAAGGCTATGGCTGACCCTACAAAAAATCATTGTAAAAGCCTGGTGGAAGCTTGGGATTTCACCGGTTATAGTGATTTGATTTGAAAAATCTTTGGTTAAAAGATCAAGGTAGTGGATGTAGGTCTTTGACTAAACCATTATAAATCTTTGTGTATTGCTTGGCCTATTTTATTTTTCATTTCATTCTTTGTTAAATCATTCCTTCATCTTACATTTAACTTCTCATCATTGATCTTTAGCTTGCCTCCAATTAGAAGTCAATCTAAGTGAAAACCAAAAAGTGTTATTCACACCCTCTCTAACACATTTATTTGGGACCAAAAATTATTTGATGTGCGAACCTAACTGAAACTTAATAGAGAGATTTTAGGTTGGACTAAGATTTGATTAGTGTATGTTCACTTCATATAAGTGATTTGATTCACAATTTGGGTAGACATACATCCATTGCGATACATAGCCACATCAGGACACTTGTTTAATGAACTTAATTTAATTGGTTCCTATAGATATATAGTGAACTAATTAAGTTAAGTATCTGTACAAGTATCTCTACAAGGTCTTGTCCATAGTTTTGGATTCTAGGTTAGTAAAACTACCTAGGAAAGATAAATAACAAGAAAAGCTAGTATCAATTGAAATGTTAAATGAACCCATAATCTTAAATATTTAATACATTGTTGTCCTAACTTATTTAGTTTATTAGTTTATTCGGTGCTGATTTTTAAACAATGTCTTTGATTAATTTTCAATATTCAGTTAGCTTAAATAAGATTAATTTGCTCTATAATTTTTGTACTTATAAGAATGATAATCTGGATTTACTATTTATATTACTTGTTAGATACATATACTTGCGTGTGCAATTTCGATAACATTAATTTATGTGAAAAGTTCTTTTGATCTTTCTAGAGAGGCTATTGTTAACTCAATTGCTCTGATAAGAATACAAGAGCCTTTTTGAACAACTTGTCTCTCAGACAAATCTTCTGCCAATAATCTAATCTGATTCACCACCGGCATGAGTTTATTGATATAATCTTTGACTTTCTGTAAATCTTTCATTCTCAAGGTCCCAAACTCTCTAGTTAAGTTCAAAATTTACATCTCTTTGGTTTATTTTGAACTTTGGAATTGATCTCTAAGTTTATTTCAATTATCCTTAAATGGTTTATACTCCATTATTCTTACAAACATTGCATCTATAATAGCTCTTTGTATGTTTGACAATGCACGGTAGCTTTTTGTAACCTTTTCATTATGCTTACTTGATTTGAACTAACGTTGCATTCTTTTTCAAGGTAAGAACATCAGGTATTGATTCAACTATTTCCCAAAGGTGAAGACCATGAAAATAAAACTCTATCTTTACAGATCGGATCGAACAATTCTCTCCATTGAACACTAATGAAGCTTGATGACCAAAAGCTGTATTAGAAGTTGAAGTCGTAGTAACAACCTAACTTATGGTTAGTTTTTTGAGAAAATGTTTTGGGTTGTTTCACTAGTAAAGTCTCTTAAAAACTTAACAAAGCTCTTATACCATGTTGTGGAAAACAAAAAAAAGAGTATAATATTTTTTATACAATATGTATTCTATTATGAAGCACCAAAACAAAGACTTAACAAACGCTTGCACATGTTTAGCACATGATGATCACACGGTGAAAATACTATTACAAAGAAGCTTGTACATGAGCTTACATCTATATTGACATATTAAAACTTGTTCTAATGGAATTAACAAGTGTAAATCATCACATCTAGCTTCGATGCATCAATCAATGTAAAATCAAGAAATTAGACAAAAACATACACTATGGTGCATGAAATACAAGTTTATTTCCACATGTCACAAGATCCTCTTGGTAGAGCAAGCATTAACTCCAACAAACTGCTTTAGTGTCCATGTCAATGAGTCCTTGTTATCTCAATGTCTAGTGAAATCATGCTCACTATTTCAAGAATATTAATGAAATCGACTTTTCAATTCTATCCATAAGTTAGTTAGCACTTACCATGCACAATTATAGAGAAATGCTTGTTTTTGCAAAGACCATAGTTTATATGGAAATCATCTTCAAAAATTCTAGTTCCCTATACATACAAGACAGCATTTTCAAAAATTTTGATTCCTCAGAGTCTTTCTATAATGATGAATATTGTTTGCATATAAATGTGTTGCATTTTAATTATTATAGGTTGTGTTTTTTGCACATGGCTAGTGGCATTTTAACCAATTCAATCAGGGGTGACAATCAATATAGCATGTGACGCTTTAAGATCTTTGAATGATGCTTTTATTAACTCATTTTCTCAAATTTTGATTCTTGTATTAATATGTAACATTACTATTTCAACTAGTTTCAACTGCTGGATTTAGATGTGATATCTTTGAATGCATAGAACCATTTTTTTACAAAAAAATAAAAAACAGTTTGCAGTTTTTAATTACCTCATGAATCCATTTTCTTTAGCTTCTTAAATAACCCTATTATCACATTTCCAAAAATCAACCAACAAGCAAATTTGCTTGTCGGCATAGGTCTTAAAATTATGAAGAAATAACAATAAAGCTTCAATTCTGAAGAAACATGAGCTTTTTCTATGTTACTCATTCATTCTCATTGTTTAGCTAAGAGTTTTTTCATAAATGAGCTCCTATATAGCTCTTTTTTTCAAAATTCTATTTTTCTAAATTCGATAATTCAAGATCTTTTCTGCATTTTGTATAATATAAAGGTTCTCCCTCTTTTGGTTTGATATGCTGGAAGGGATCTTGTCTATAGCTCCCCAAAAGCTATGACCTTATTCTTATAGTTTCTTAGGGAACTTTTTATTCCCTGTTTACTTAACGAATCATTATCTTTCAAAAAAAAAAGTTTGCTCATTTAGAATTTTACAAATTTAATTAGTGATATAAAAGTCTGGTTGTGCTTGTGTCAAAAAAAATAAACAGTCGAAAATCATGAAAAAATTTTTAAAGGAAACTCTAGAATTGACATAGATTGCTAACATAGAATGGTTGTTTATTCCAATTAGTAGGCTATGGAACTTCTTATCACTTAAAAAAAACTGCCAAGGTAATAAACCACATGACTAAGTTTCAAAGAATTTTACCTAGGCGTTGAATTAAGGACAAGAAAAGTAGAAATGGCAAAGCGAGCAACCTATTACACTAACAGTAATAGATGAAAGGAAAAGGAAGAGGCAAGTGTAGCTTAAACTAAATGCAATTGCAAGAATAGGTATCTTCCATGATCAACACATAGGTTCATTTTTTCAATCAGAGATCCATGGATCATAAACTTGAAGTGCTATGCATTAAACTCCCTATCTCTTTCTTCTTTAGTGCATAAGTAAAGTTCATTTTCTTGCTTGTCAAGTTTGGAATGGATTTATACAATAGTTTAAAAAATAAAATTGAAACAAGATTAAATCTATACTCTTTTTTCCAATTTTTTTTCATCTTACCTTGCATCATAAGTAAGGCAAAGCACTTTCTTGGATTTTCCTTTTGGTGAAAATCTACAGTTAAGAGATCTAATAGTGATAGGTAACATTTTCTAACCAATTAAAACATAAAGGACATGTGGTAGAAAATTATGGAAAGGGCATTAATGGGGACACCATTAGAGGGTAGGGGATTTCTATCCATTCAAAGGCAAGTTGATTTTATTCGAATAATAGCTTAAGATTGTAAGTGCAACATAATTTTTTGGCTATTAAAGTATTTGAATCAAATGGCCAACTATGTACAATAATGTGCCAATGATGGAATCAGATCCAAATATTGATATGCTTGAATTATTTTTAAACAAAAAGGATAATTGCAGTCGAACTTTTTGAAATCCGAATAAAACGGAGGTGATATTCTAATAGGAGTCTAAAAGGGTGTCAAGAGGCCTTCTTAGAGTAGCAAATCAAGCTAGCAAAGAAAAAAAAAACATTGATAGCAAAGTAAGAGAGACAAAAGAGGCTAAAGTGACCTGGTCAAATTCATTCACAAAGATTATGACAACTTGCTATTGTGCAGGAATTTGAACATATAAATAAGCATTTAGACATCCCCACAAGCTAAATGCTAGGCTCATGTAAAGTTTTCTTAATGTCTTTTATTTTGTAACAATTTTTTTAATAACTAATTTTGGTTATTGGTATTTTGCTTCAATAAAGCATAATTTTCAAAAAAAAAATCTTCACTTGTCATTTTATGTCATGAGCTATTAACGTAACATGTTAATATGTTATAATAGATGGTGACATTGATGGGATAAGCCTTATAGCCAATTAGGATTGGTTAAAGCTTGATTCCAATCATGCAATAATATCATTAACGTTGAATGATTAAAGATTTCTTTCATCAATAAGACATTAATTAAAATGGGTTATAAGTCTACTTGGATGAAGTCTATGAGATTAATATGTCTTGTAAGGGAACTATAATGAGTTGCAGTTATGAGATCTCTATGCATCAAAGCATAATTTTTAAATGTTCCTACTCAATGTATCATCAAGACTGGACATCAATGATGCCTAGAGACTAGTACATTCTATGTTTCTTACTTAAGAAGTAAGCAACTGATCTCATAGATTGAAGTATAAAGATACTTAAAACTAGAATATAAGTGCTTGCCTAAGAGAGTTAATTCACTGAACATGACCCATCATGTGAAGTATATTTTGTAGTTAACTCAAGTGTCTATGCAATACTTCTCATATGTCAATTCTGTAAATACTTTCAAGAGTTGAGATATGAGGTTGTCTTATGTGTGGAGTGCTATGCTTTGATTTCATCGCTACGAGTGGCCAAACAAGGACACCAAAACAGGATGCTTTTGGGTATAGCATGAAACATGTGAAGATAAATCAGTGGGAAAGAAAGGAATCATCATCCCAAGTAATTTAGAGGACATATCTTAATAATTCTTACTTGATATTGACTTTTTGAAGTCCTTGGCCAAGGCAACTTGGAGATTATGAAAAAAAAAATTCATAAGTCTCTATAAAACTAATTATCTAACATTCAACAATAAATATGGAGATCAATAAGAGTAGACACTACACCATGCTCTTATCATTTTCTATATATATGATGAGAGAATGAATTATACTCATAGACTATACATTAAAAGCTTGTCAAAGAACCTTTTGACTCTCCTAACAATTGGGTGATCATAATGTATTGCAACATGCCAATCTTAGTCTATAAAATTGAATTAATTAATTTAATAAAAATTATAATTCAATTCCACTGCCTACATATTTGGAACCTAATGGATCACACATAATAAGTTGCATAATGAATTAAATTGGGAGTGTGATGATTAAAGTTGGACTTAAATCATATCCTAGGCTTTAACTTCTAAAGACTTAATTAAAATAGTTTAATTAAGTATAAGGCTAATATTATATTGATAGTTTCAATCATGGTTTAAAGAATATTTCTTAGAATGCTTGCTAAAGAAATATTTGATGGTAATTAAGAATGCTTATTGATGATATTTTTTTTTCCTTGAGTTTCTATTTTCATATATGAATTAGAAAATTATTGATAATACCTAATGATTATTGAGAATGATGCTTGATAACTACTGACACCTTAGACATGCCTAGGAAGTATTTTACAAATATTTCTTGAAAATATGAGTATTTGATGCATATATTGAGCATCTATTTAAATTCTCATACGTATCTAGTTCCATATATACTTGAGTATTAGATGTACTTGTTGAATATTTATTTAAATACTCATTTATTTTAAGCTCATAATTTCCCCCCTAACAATTGGTGTTTTAACAATTGGAAGCTTAGTAGTTTCATAATTTGTCTAAAAAGGGTGTGTTTTAAATTAACCTTGTTTTAGAACTCATTTTTTGATAATGACAAAATGAGGGAGAAATAACAAAGAATTGTTGTGTTTGATGCAAAGAACTACTGTACTTCAATGTTTAATTTTCTTGGAATGTAGCTTATAATTGTCTTGAAATACTTATGGTACATATGCTCATAAAATTTACTTGCATCACACTCATTAAGAGGGAGGTTGGAATATATTTTTTAATGATGACAAAAAAAAGGGAGAAGATAGAAGAAGAGATGGGATACAATGTTATGTGTTTGTTTTTGAACAAATTGCTAGATTGGTCATGTTATATCTATTGTTGATGATTGTTCATAAACATCTGCACATCAATGATGCCTAGAAACTAGTACATTCTATGTTCCTTACTTGAGAAGTAAACAACCGATCTCATAGGTTGAAGTATAGAGATACTTGAAACTAGAATGTAGGTGCTTGCTTAGGAGAGCAAGTTCACTAAACATAACCTGCCGTGAGAAGTGCATTTGGTATTTCACTCAAGTTTCTATGCAATACTTCTCATGTGTCAATTGTGTAAATACTCCCTAGACTTGAGACACTAGGTTGTCTTATGTGTGGAGTGCTATGCTTTGATTTTATCCCTACGGGTGCTTAACTAAGGATGCCAAAAACGGGATACTTTTGACTATAGCATGAAGCATGTAAAGGCAAATGAGTAGTCAAGATAGGAATCATCACCTCAAGTGATGCAAGGGGACATATCCTAACTGTTCTTGGTTGATATTAGCTTATTGAAGTCTTTAGCCAAGACGACTTGAAGATTATGAAAGGAGTTTCATAAGTCTTTATAAAGCTGATGATCAAACTTTAAGAATGAATATGGAAATCAATAAGAGTAGACATTGCACCATGCTCTTATCATCTCTGGGATATATGATGAAGGAATGGATTACACTGAAAGGCTGATCACTAAAAGGTTGAGTCAAACCATCTTGACTCTTCTAACATTTGTGTGACCATGACGAATTTCTAGATCCCAATCCCGGTCTATGAACTTTAGCTAGTTAACTTAATTAATGATAAATTTAAAGTAGTTTAAATTTATCTAATTCTAAGGTTAACTTAAGAATTGTATGTTGAGCTCATTGTCAACATGTTAGAAGCCTAATGGGTCACACACCTAAAATAAATGTTGAAAATAAAATGCAAGAGGTGATTAAGTTAGACTTAATCAAATTAGAAGTTATAAGCATCTCAAGCACTTGATTAAAATTGTTTAATTAAGTTGTGCTTAATTCATTAAATTATTTAATTAAGTCATTGAGCCTAATTAATTAA
>NW_018397260.1:649279-721562 GCF_002168275.2 Theobroma umbraticum | reverse complement strand
TAAGTTATTGGGCCTAATTGATTAAATTTGTTTCATCAAGTTATTGGGCCTAATTGATTGAACTATTTAATTAAGCTATTGGACCTAATTGATTAAATTAAACAATTAAGTTATTGGGCCTAATTAATTAAATTGTTTAATTAAGTTATTTGATCTAATTGATTAAATTAAACAATTAAATTAATTGAGCTTCTTAAGGACTTAATTAAATTTTTTATTCAAATTATTGGATTAATTTGTAATTATAAAATAGTTTTGTAATTAAGGTTTAAAATTAATCCAAGGTATAAATACCTTGCTATAGCCTCCAAACAAAAAAAAAGAGAGAGAAAAGGCTGAAAAAGAAAGGAACGGCAGATTAGAAACTCTTTTCTTGTCATTCCTTGTATGAAGAAAAAACAGTTTTCATTCACTTGATTCCTTTTCAGCCCCATAATTTTGTGTGGATTATGAGTTTATGAAACTCATCTTTGCTAGCACATTGTTAAGGCATAGCACTCCCAATCCTTGAAAAAAACTTTTCTAATTCATTAGTGTGGATCACCATTAGAGGTTACACAAGGATTCTTTGGACAGCTTTGGTTTGCAACAATCAAGCTAGAATGGTTGAGCTTTTTGAAGACAAATCGGTGGTTTAACAAAGGATTCATCAACTTTTGTTATTATGATAAATTTGATATGATCATACATATATATTTTATTTGTAATTTAATTTCGTACTCAGTTTAGTATGAAAGAGATCCTAGAAAAGTGAGGTGTAATTTAATTTTAAATCTATTTTCGCTCCATTGATTTGTATTTGATGCATAATCAACCCTCACCCTACATCCACGTGAAATTATAGCTAAAAGTTAGGAAGGTGAGAATATTTTATCCTTTAACAAATGACAATTACTCAACCCTTAATTATAAGGGCTTATTTTATTTAAATTGAAAGTACAAGTTTGCTTGAAAATATAATAGGAAAATAATTACTTATTTAAATTTTCTTAAATAATTTAAGAACTTTTTAAAGTACCTACACTAAACATCTCAATTTTTTATGAAGATGGAACTTGATATCCAGTACAATACAACTAGTTCAAAATTTTCACTAATGGCAAATTAGTTGGCAAAGTATGTATCTTGAAAAATAAGATGGATATGTAAAATTTAACGTGTTTAACTTAAAATATATTAAACATTAACTTTAATTTTAACAAACTTGATATAGATTTATAAATAATTTAAATTCAATAGAAAAAAGAAGATTAACAATTCCAACTTAAGACTTCTCTTGCTCATCTTTCTCCCTCTTTGATTTAGGAAGATAACCATCACAATAAGAGCTAAGATAAAAAAGAATCTATTTCGAGCCTCAAAAAGAGAAAAAAAACAAAAAAAAAATCAACTGAAATATTTTGGAAAATCTGCAGTTTTTTTTTTTTCTTTGTTTCGTGATTGCTTTTTGTTACATTTGGGCTCTAGCGCTAGCCCAATTCTCTAACCCATTGCAATTGGCCATCCACTTCCATGGCCAGTCAACTAGGGTTTAAAGATCCTTCTGTTTTCTTCTTTTTCCCTCGATTTTCCTTTTTATTGTTTCACTTAAAGTTTCCCTCTTGATCATTCTAAGATAACTTGATTCAATTTTACCAAACGGGGTCTTGCCTTTAAATTGACTTTTCCAGAGAAAAGAACAAGAAAAGTGGAAATCACATAGAAATGGCAACCCAAGCAGCAGCTACCACTTTCAATGGAAATCTAAAGGCAAGTTTTTCCCTTCATCTTGTTAAAATTACGCATTTCATACCTTAGTTTATCGTTTATTAAAAATCGAATAACCCATCATTTTGATTAACATTTTTAAGGATGAGTGAGCCCTCATTGCAAACCACATAACTGTTTGTACAATTGACTGACTGAACTATCATTTATTTTTGGCAATTTGAAATGATGGGCTTTGTTATTTTTAGCTACAGATTTTTAGAAGTTCCTACTTTAGTTTGGTTGCCTATGTTTGAGTCATGTGGGTTGAGTGAACGAGACAGAAATTTTTACTGCAATTTCTGTTCTATTACTGCGAAAACAAGGGACTTTTTCGGCCATCCTCTTTTCCTTTTTGGTGGATGCTTTGAACTGAGAAATGGGGGGTGTTTTTGGATGAGTAAATATGCTGTGAAGAGAAAACATGGAAGAATGTTCTGTGATTTTATGTGAGTTTGAGTGGTATTATTGAATTAACTTGTTTGCTCACATATTTTTTGTTAATTATTTTAACTCTTTAATAAGTTCTGGATGAATGAGTGGTTTGTGATCATGGGTCTTAACATAGGGATTGATTTTAAAGTTACATAACCTCATTTGTAAAGTGAGGAACTTTTTCCGATTTTAAAGTTAGGTAGCTTCATTTTAAAGCTGAGGAGTATTTCCAATTTCAAAGTTACGCACCAAATGAACTAGTTTAATCACGTAAAAAAAACCAGGACAAAATGGTTGTCTACAATGGGAATATTCTTTCTTCCCTCCTTTCATTTCCGGAGTTTGGTTAGTGATCAGCTCTACTCTAGATAAGTTTACCGATTGGAGTGCAATATAATTGCTGCCCAATAACAAAGCTTGATCTTTTTTCAATTGTCGTTTTGAACTCATGCAGAAGGCCCTTGCTGGTCTGAGGCGAATTAATCTGGAAGGTCTGCGATGGAGAGTCTTTGATGCCAAAGGCCAGGTATCTTTATCCTTTTCCAAAACCTTCAATTCCTGAACCTCTCTTTTTGAGAAGTGATAATTATGATTACAGTGGTGGATTTTATGGTTTGCTACTGATTCTGGTTTCTCAATGCAGTCTTTGCTTACTTGTTTTGTAGTACAGTTGAATCTTTTATTTTAACGTCTTTTCCTGCCTGAGGTCAAAAGCAACAAGAATAACTTGCATATATATTTCTTTAACAGGTCCTTGGAAGATTGGCATCTCAAATTTCTACTGTGATTCAAGGAAAGGACAAGCCTACTTACGCTCCAAATCACGATGATGGGGATATGTGCATTGTGATTAATGCCAAGGATGTATGTGTTACAGGAAGAAAACTTACGGATAAGTTTTATTACTGGCATACAGGGCAAGTACTCTCATTTTCAGCTGCTACTTTTTTTTTTTTTTGTGCAAGGTTTTACCTGCTTCTTTTAATGAATTGAAGTTAGTTGCATATTGGTAAACTACATGGAAGTTAATGACTCAATTGTGTTTTCCTACCAGTTGAATTGCTATCTGTACTTTGAAGATTTGGTTCTTTATTGAAACTCAAAATGATGTCCTCTTTTATGAGTTTGAGAGTGATATTATGTGTTACAGAGATCAAAACAGGCATGTTTTTTGAGTTCTGTCGATAGAACAGGAATAAATTAGCTTTCTTAATGTTCCTTAAGATCCCTCTTTCTTTGTCAGCCCCTATATATTTGGTTCTTGAGATTGGACGCTTCAATTAGTGAAGTTCTATGTCCTTCTTATGATGAATCATCCTTCTCCTTCAGCTATGTTGGCAACCTCAAGGAAAGAAGTTTAAAGGACCAGATGGCGAAGGATCCTACAGAAGTCATACGCAAAGCAGTGCTACGCATGCTGCCAAGAAACAAACTGCGTGATGTAAGTATTAAAACATGATTAAATTATTTCTTGTATTTTTTATATGTGTATCGCTTGCTTGGGTTTTTTCCCTATCTTCTAACCTGTCCATTTTCTATTTCACTTTGATCCATAGGAAAACATTCGAGCAATAAGTTTTGACTTTTGGTTTGTCATATGCAAATTTCTGCATGTCAATTCACGTAGCACGCCTTTATTTGTTTCTCATTTTTCATTTATGAATTTTGGATCTGTATACATCATAATTTGATTTTCTTAGATTATTGCTTCTTTTGAATCTAGGATAGAGATCGAAAATTGAGGATATTTGCTGATAGTGAGCACCCTTTTGGTGATCGGCCCCTTGAACCATATGTGATGCCGCCCCGAACAGTACGAGAAATGCGGCCTCGTGCAAGAAGAGCCTTGATTCGAGCTCAAAAGAAGGCAGAGGAGCAAGAACAAGGTGGAAACCAATCAAGAAAAGGCAAAAGGAAAGAAGCTAAGATGGAAGTTACGGCATGAAGAGTGATTGGCCTTATCTCCTTCTCTGATAGCCAGTGATTTTCATGTTCTGTATAAAACTACTGCAACCGTTGGTGGATCAGCTCTTGTTGGAATAATGGTCTTGCTCATCAGTTTTCTAAAAATTCTTTCTAGCTCAAGCATACCAGCCCTAGTTTTTGTTTTCGAGTTTAGCTTTTCAGCGAAGCAAAAGATGTAGCTGGTGTCTTCACTTGTTGGCAGCCCGATAGATCCCCAAAGCCGAAACTACTCCGTTAAATGTCTGCATTAAGATATTTCTTTATTGTTGTACCTTGAGTAGTGCTGGCAGAGCTGGGTTTTTTAGGGCAAGGTCATGCGCTACATTATATTTGATTTAGTGTCCGCTACATGTTTGCTTTAGAGAAACTTCCTTCCAATTGTTTTCATGCTTCTTTTCTTTTATATTATTATGTTCAAAGTCCTTTGTCCTTGAGCTACCAATTGCATCCTAGATCTCTTTGGTGCTTGGAAAAATCAACCAAACCAAGCCATGAATAACTCCCGAAAATTTGGAGAATAGAAAATTCCAGGAACTGGACAAATAATTAGGCAGTTCACTGCCCAGAGTGAACCATGGTGTCTAAACTAGCAACGGCACTGGCAACTGGACTAGTAATCAATATCTCTAATGGAAAGGAAAGGAGCAATTTCCTTTTAAAGGGTCTTCAATTGTTATCTTTCCAATGCTGTTAACATCAATTATGTACTCCATTGATCGTAAATAAATAAATATATCCCTGGGGTTAAGTGATGTATAGCCGCACTCTATCAGAAGTGACTCCAGAAACTGAATTGTAGTTGGAAAGTGGCCGTCTTTTAAAGCTATGAATGCTGCTGTATGCCGGTGTTGAAACCACAGCCATAGCATCTTGGCTGTACGATCAACTAAAACTTGATATGAAATTTCCACCGTCTCTCCCACTAAAATTTTCTTCGCAAGATAAACACCTTAGATATTGGCTGAAAAGAAAGAGCATAATATTGAAAACCCATAATTTTAATATGAGCAGAACTGTTTTTGTCTAATTGGACAAGAATGATTTCTTTTAAGCACTTAACTTGCTACTCCTTGTGACATATGCAGCAGGCAACAATTGATACAAGGCAGGCCAACAATAAAGATGAACGATAATTAGTGAGAAATCAAACTACAGAAAGTCTAGATACCCCAGGATCATTGTTTTTTTTTTTTTCCAATTCTCCAGAAATTCTTAATGAACTTTTCCAAAAGTACTATAATATATCCTTTATCGATCCTTTTGACGACCCCAGAGGGCATCGGAAATGTTAAATGCAGTTTTACTGGTATCAATCTGGAAATTTTTGTCATCTCCACCTGCATCTGCTCTGTCCTTAACTAGCTAATGTCATGGTACTGCAGTATGATATAGAAGACATAATAAAGAAATGTCTAATGGCTAGTGGCTTGCCAAAGTCACCATATATCTCGTTAAAATGTGCATACAGGTCATGAGGTTATTATACTTTTATGCAAAACCTATCTAATTTCTTTAATGTCACCAGTAGATTTTTTGCTCAACCTCCAAGCTATAGAAAGACCACCAAACATAGGAAGTTGAGGCCCATCCAGTTATAGATAATGGTGAATGTACATATATTAAGTAACAAGTAATCTGTCATTGGCTCTTTCTGTGTGAAAGAACTCGGGATTCAATGTGACCAACCACACACACACACAAACACAGACACAGAGAGAAAGAGAGAAATAGCAATATATAGATTCTACAAATAATACAGAAGAATGTAGTGTTGCCAAAAGGCATAAACCAAAAAATAGCAACCCCACCAACAAAAAACATGCATTGGCTATATCTTTACATCAACCTTTTATTGGCTAACAAAAGGTGGTGGCAAAAGGGCACGTTCAATAAACTTTACAAACGCCAATGCTGTATGCATACATGCAAACCCAACTATAACTTTTATCTGCGCTGTTCTATAACCTATGTCGTGAAACCCTAGAGCTAATGCATTTACACAATAATAGCAATATACAATATTGTAACAGAATACAAAAAAAAATGAAATGAATGAATCTAAGATGTAGGCAATATCAACAGTTGTAGGAGCTCTCACCCCCAGCCTCTAAGGCTCAGGCATAGATTAGTCTCCCTTGATGATCTCCCAGCAAACCTATCCTGCATTAAAAGGCAAAACCTTTTATTTAGAGGGATACATAGTGTATATAACTTCAAGTAATCATTAGATATTTTTCCAAGAATAGGTTCCATAAAGACACATTAATTGCCTATGCTAACTGCTGAAGAGACCCTGGACCCAAAACTTATCTGGTTTCAATACAATGATGATGGCAAATCCAAAACAGATTGAATTTAATGATCCAAACATAACGTGTTAAATGCCCAAGTCCTCAAACCTATTTCATACTTTTGGTTTTCATTTCCAGTTTGTGGTATGAGAGATTGAGGTATAGATCAGGAAAAAAGTTGTTCTTAGTGACTTTTCCATTGTAGAAATCACCTAAATCCATGTTGCGACCTGCCATCTACCATATCCAGTCAGAATGGAGTTTCATTTATGATATGTATATAGGAAAACATGTTTTCCAATGGCGACAGACGTTAAAACACAGATCTGGAACTTTTGAAAAATAGATCCAACCTTCCCTGTATCACCCTTGATACATGGCACTGCACAAGATGTTTTGCAACCACCAAGTATACCACATCATGTCAGTAAAACCTTTCCCTACTACTGGATGAAGTTCATATTATCAATGGAAATATTAACCACCATTCAACCTGTGCATACCCATCCATGCCTCTTTCAGAAACATGTTCTCTCTAAGGCAACCTAGACCATTTCCATCTAACAATGTTTAATCTTCTTTCCTTACCTTATTCCAATGATCTTCTACCTCCTCATTAAACTAATAACTCTATGTAGCCAGCATTACTTTATTTCACTAGTATGTTTCATGACCATAGTCCAAGACAAAATAAACATAGCAAACCACTCACCTGATCCAACTCAACAGACTCTTTCCAACCATCAACATTGAATATCCTCTGCTGCAACTTCCTCATTTTCAATTTCAGCATTGGTATAGGTAAGAGCACGCTGTAGTTTCCTCGAACAAAATTCCTCAACGTCAACCATATATATGGCAGAAACAGGCCGATGATCTGAAAGTTGAAGCTCCGTCCTCCTATAACTTAGTTGTCTCATTCCTTTACCATAAGAAAGGATGCGGTCACACCTGAAAGATGAGGGTGTATTAGAAAAATTCACAAGTGACAAGGAAACAACAAAGGATGGATCTTATAATCTTTTTAAAGCATACCATGCAGGCGTGCGCCTCCCAACCTTGGGA
Organism: Theobroma umbraticum; assembly: GCF_002168275.2. Classification (NCBI taxonomy): domain Eukaryota; kingdom Viridiplantae; phylum Streptophyta; class Magnoliopsida; order Malvales; family Malvaceae; genus Theobroma; species Theobroma umbraticum. The sequence continues at coordinate 714,060 of NW_018397260.1, read as the reverse complement.
TCTTCTCCACAGTATTTCTCCGAATTTAACTCATATTTGTATGTTGGTGCAAAATTTAAAGCACCCTCAGACCATCCATCAAATGTACGACCTTTGCGGAACTCTCGTACAAGCTGTCATGATAAAGATAACAATATATTAATAGCTAAACTAGCATCTCAACAGCTTTCGAGTTCATATTTGATAAGAAAAGCACCAATCCAGACTCTGAGTAGAACTATGAAAGTACCTGGTCACTCTCAATCAACTTGGACCACTCCTTCTTGAAGATGAAAGCACATGTTTTCTCATATGACAGATTGATACGGTAATTTAGATCACCCAACCAAATTATTCTTCTGCAAAAAAAAAAAATATCTGTTAAACATATATAACCAGGCCAATGATATATGAGTAACATAAATGTACATTATTCAAAGAATGCTTGACATTTTCTAAGTTACAGAACAAGCATAACATCTTCAATAAAACAAAAACAAAATAAGCGTAAAATATGTAACTTCTCTTGGTAGGTACATTTAAATTAAGAATGTATGCTAGGAGCATTGTTTATTGGCACTAATATCCAAATTATTCCTCGTATAAGGAGGCCCAGTTCTGCCTCATTACATTTAAAATTATCCAACATGTATAATTTATTTAAAATATTACTCCTTCAACTATTAGTATGTCATAAAGACTACAGGTTCCAAATACATTATTCAACAGTATAAGGATCTTCCTTGTGTGGAAAAAAAAAAGATCAATTGATCCCACTATAATTTATTTAAAATATTACTCCTTCAACTATTAGTATGTCATAAAGACTACAGGTTCCAAATACATTATTCAACAGTATAAGGATCTTCCTTGCGTGGAAAAAAAAAAGATCAATTGATCCCACTACTATGAATGATGTCCCAAATTGTTCTCAACATAATTTGTTGTTGTAAACTAACCCCGTTTACATGAATGAGGTTTACAGCAGCAATGGTACAAAATTTGTGTTACGCTTTATTTACACACTATTTATTAGACTATGTCATAAATTGGTCTCAACATAATTTATTGTGGTAAACTAATGCTCATCTACATGAATGAGGTTTACAGTAGAAATGGTACAAAATTGCTCTATTTACAGCAATTACTAATCTATCTGTCTATTTCTGCTTAAGTGTGCTTCTGGAACAATTATCTCATGCATGTGCAAACCTTTAGATTCCTTTTGATTGTTACTTTTACTACTTGCTTTTTGCTTCCTCAAAAGTTGCAATAAAGCAAAAGAAAATGGTATAAAGCAAGATCACAATTGACTGAAATGACTAAAATACATCTATTTTAACATATTTGCTTAATGTATAAAAGTAAAATCAAGCAATTTATTATCCAAAAAGATGCATAAATGTTTGCTTTTTCATCAAATGCACATTTTGATCTTTGGCTCCAAAAGCAGAAAGCAAGTAGAATCTTAGTTTATTTAGATGCCAACTTGCATGGTCAGGGGGCAACTAATCAAACAAGAGAGTTTATTTCTTTTGCTTTCAAGGTTCCTATGTTCCATAAAACTTGGAGGAACTTACTTTTCATAATATATTACGAATAATCAGAACGTAACAATTTCAACAACTAGAATGATAGATGAGTAAACAGCCACTAATTCACACTGCAAGTAGATATAACATATACTCACTCATGATCATGAATACTTTTGGGAAGTCCAAAAGCAGAAAGGGAATGAAAATGAGTTCTTCTAAGTATTTCATGCACGTCAGCATTTCTTTTAAGTTCATCTCCATCTTTTTCACCTGATGTCAGGTGAGTGCATACAAAACAAAAATGCGTTTGATATATGGACATGCTGGCTGATATAGATCCCTGTAAGAACAATGAATGGCTATAATATTAGATAAAGACAGCAGAATTGAATAAAAGTATGATCAGCAGGTGAAAATTTAATAAAATATGTAGTGGCACTGATTCTAATAAATTGCTTCAAAGATTACCACCCATATGCAGAATTCCTGTTACAAGACATGGGAAGCAAAAAGTAAACATGATTTTTGTAGATGCATGGTTAGGGCTTATTTTTATTATACCATCTCGCTCTTGAACTTGTCTTTAGTTAATTCTTACAGGTAATACACCACAGACCACACATATCACTGGGTCCATTAGATACTAACTATTTGATGGGAGTAAGCCTGGGATTATTGGCAGGAACCTTGCATTGTTCTCAGATCTTTAGGATGTCATAGAGCATTGGTTGGGTGGACTTCAATATGAGACTGGTTAATAGTTTCTCCAATTGACCTCTTTGGAGTTTCAAAGTACCTACCATGAGTCATTTGTTGACACATGGTATTACCTACATCATTTGTGAAAAGGCTTGATGTAACAACCAGTGATCCTATCTTATACTTCGTTCCTTTTCACTAAAAATCACTCACCATCACCTCATTGGCTACGTTAAATACACCCCCTTCAGCCTACTATATATGGTCTATTTAACATCGTTTGGAGGGGAATCACACCTTTACCAGCTAGAGGTTCTCACACTAGTTCTAGCCTTATTCCACCATCATCACCTTTAGTGTTACTACCTTCCACACTCCCTCAAGTTCCATATCTCAATCACCTATTTTCAAGTGTACATACTTCTAATGTGCCTTATCTTCAGCAATGCTACTTTCAACACTCCTGCTCATAGTTCTGCCACTCCCTTCTCTTCCATCAACCACCAAAAATACTCAGGTACCCCAAGGACTGTCTGCTCCTCCTCTCAACCTCTTTAATTCGTTCCCTCATACACAGTTGCAGCACTACTTCATCCCTCACTGAAAAAACTCTCTACATTATCAATAAACGATATCTGATCTGCCTTAAGAAAATCTATTAAATTGCTGATCCTCCTATTATTAGTGCTCATTAGATCATTTAAAAACTTCTGAAAAGAATGCACAGCATTCTTGTCCAAGTCAAAATTGGAATCTAAGCATTTTCTCCATGAATGGCCAAGGGTCATCACAAATCCTACACTAAGTTACGACGACAAAAAGTTACAAAATTAACACTAGAGACAGCGCTATATTTAACATCCACAACATATGGCACAAAACCACATTTTCTAGATGTTCTCCACTGCTTACCTACAGCAATTATCAGCACCGAGAAATTACAATCAGTCTTCACAAGTTAAGGTTCATAATTGTAGTTGACTTTCAAGGCATCTGACTGGATGGCAACGAGGGCAGGGACAATATTTGAGGCAAAAATGTAGTGAATTGTCATAAAATAGGTACAGAATTGATCATTTGAGTCTGTCCAAGTGATAATCGTTGGATTCTAAAAGTCTTAAAGTTTAATGTAAGACCGCCACGGATACCTACAAAGAGCCCTAAAGATAAGTGTCCAACCAAAAACCTGCATGAATAACAGCACTATGATATGCAAACTATATGATTCCAGGTATTGCTTACATGATTAAAAATAAGACATTCAATTTAAGGAAAAAACTCGAGAAACTAATATTAGTAGAAGGAACAGACCTTGTTACCAATGTAGCCCATAACACCAACACCAACAGTAGATACCTTCAAATTCTGAATATGCCTGCGCAAACTCCTACGAACCCATATAGTGAGGAAAATTCCTACCATCTGCTTACTAACTATTCTTACATATGATGATCTTTTTTTCCGCTTCAGGAGGGATTCAAGGTCAAGTTCTGCAAGCAAAGCTATCCCTGATGCCATGTTGTTCATGGACTTGAAGGAACTATATGTTTGAAAAGACTTGCTTGCTCTAAAAGACTTGATCGATTTGAAAGAACTTGGTCTCTCCAAAACATGCTGAGATAGCAAGTTTAGTGGAGGCTCTGGCCAGCTCAAACCAATCCTTTCAGTCCCACTAAGCATTCTGGTTAATTTTCCATTTTGTTCAATCCCACTAAGCATTCTGGTAAATTTTCTATTTTGTTGACTGACTGGGCTTTCTACATTTTCAGCACAATCCTCCATCCGCAAGCAATTCAATCTATCTAACCTCTTTGGAGAAGAAACTTGCCTCTGTAAATCCTGTTCTACTGGCACATCAAGTTTAGCACCACCACCACAGTCTGAAACCCCAGAATTGGTGAACACACTTTTATTTCCTGCTGAATTATTGACTTCATCAAAACTATTGGGTTCTTCATCTAATGGATGAATTTCTTCACCAATATCACTATCACTTTCAAGAATCATCTCCTCTTCTAAATTGGGGACATCATCAAATGGCTCAAACTTTGATGGAGATGTGGGATCACTATAGCATTTTACTTTGGTAGTTGCAGGTCGTATTCTATTGAGTGTTTCACGAATGATGTTTTCCCACTTTGGAACTGGGCGGCTATCTTCAGCACCAAAAATATTCCCAGCATTTAATGGTACTATCTCCTGCAGACTGTAAACAAAAAGCAATTATCATATTTTAAGATGAACATGAATAGCAAAAAATATAAGCTAAAGAAGGTGCATGAAATTCTGAACTGACATGTACAAATGTGAGTGCTTTAAGGCCAAGCAGATAAAAACAAGATCAAAGGCATCTCAACAAATTTTTAGTGTAAACAATTGCCTGTGATTAAAGAACGATAGGGAAAGAAAATCAGCTTAAATGTAAAAACACAAAAATAGAGAAAGTTCAAAATGCATATCAGGAAAATACTTACCCAAGCACATATATGTCAGCAGGCTCATTGATATCTATCCAATCATCAATATCTAGGTCATCAGGAGGAACCTTTCCACCAACATTCCAGGTGCCAACACATACTCTATTAATTTGAAAAAGACAAAAAATGGTTTCAGTAACAAACTCAAGAACAACCAAACTCTTTCAAGTCTCCAAAATCGTGCAACTAGCTTAAGATTTGTTAGTAGAAGCAGCAAAAAGGGACAGGCACTGCACCTTATTTCCTTTGTGTTTATGTATTGCGCCCTAAGAGTCTCTGACTTTCGTCTCCTTAACCTTGGAAGACCATCTAAGCCTAAAAAGAGGGGAAAAAATTTTAACCTTGCACTGAGTAAAGAAATTAAAAGAGCAATTCACCTACTCCCTAAATTGGATATTCACACAAGCCACAAAAGATTACATTTAGAATTCCAAAGCCCCATGTCTCTGGTTGCAGGGATATTCATATCTCATTAAAACTTAATAAGAGAGAGAAAAAGTTCCCTCCTGAATATTGCACCAATAAGTACTAGTACTTGACTAATTAGTTTCACAGCATTTGGGAGGTAATTTGGTTCCAAATATTAGAGGTGTAAAAAATAAAAAAGTTAAATCTCTTTTAAAGCTGGCTTAAGTCAGATGCTATAGAATAACCCCATTTTGATGTGGCCCTCAGTTGCCTTTTAATTGTTATTAGAAGTGTTCATCCACATAGATAACATTCAATTAAAAGAAAGGCAAGAAAAGAGCTATACCCAATCAAAGAAAACCATCAATAGAAAACCCTTTCATTTTGATCAATTCCTCCACTAGCCAAATAAAAAATTAAGAAAAAAAAAACTAAAATTTCCTTCACACCTAACTCCAATGACTTAATCTAGCCACCTTTAACAACCATGTTTCAGGAGATGCATTACCAGCTATCAGCTGAAGGAACTAATTATATTAAATAAATGTTCTACTAAATCATCAATTATCTTAGGTTGAAAAGAAATCTCAATTGCAAAATCACAATGATTTCCATTTGGGTGCTTACACATCACCTAATCGTAAAACTGAACTTTAAGTCCATCAATCCCCCAACGCAAGCATCAATAACCTAAATTTTTTCCACTAGATGATCCATATGTATTTGAAGTTCTTACTACAACACCTTCAATTTCCAAACTTTACAACTAAATAGAAAAATGATGCCACTGAAGGGATCAAGAAAATAGAAGACAACTAAGTTGATCATACAAATGATATAGAAAAATTAAAACCTCAACGTTAATAAGGGGCTTAAAATCATTACCATTTAGATCAGGCTGAGGTTCCTCATCTCTGTTCCCTCTAAACCTTGATTCTCTGCACGATTCATAAATTTCTGCAAAACCCCACTTGACATTTAGACTCAAACCCAAAAAGGTTATATTCGAAACCGAAAATGAATCCCTAAAAACAGCTCCAGAACACACAAGAACCACCAACAACCTCAAATCTCCTAAAAGAACTGAAAAGCAAAAATCTAAAATTTGATTTATGAGGTTTGAAGGAAAATGGTTGAGTCACCTTCGGTTCCAGAGTTAGAACCAATGTCGTCTTCATCATCGGTATCGGCGCTGTAATCGGAGTCTTGGGCAGTGATGTTAAGCAATTTCCGCATGACAACTCGAGGCCAAAAGAGCTGCAGGCAGGAGCAACCAAAACAGCAGATTTCAGCCCAACTTCTCTGCAAGTTCTCTCTTAGTTACCCCATAAAATAAAACCCAAAACCCAGAAAACAAAAACAACTAAAAGAAAGAAAGAAAGAAGAAGAGAAGGAGCCTCAGAGAAAGAGAAAGTACCTCTGGCTGGTGCTTGGAGCCCTGCTTCATGGCTGTGCATACAAAAATGTAAAGAAATGGAGAGAGAGCAATGAAGACGAAAGAAAGAGAACAAAATGGAAGCCTATAGTTTTGGGAGGGAGGGAAGGAAAGATGAAAGCAGTTGCAGGAAACGAAGGTCAGCAGCAACTACCTTCGGCTGGAATGGAATAATAACGGTAGTGGGCTGGGCGGCGTTGAACTTATATTTTGTACATGAGCTTGATTGTGACTCTTAAATTAAATCAGACCTTGATTTGCAGTTAATCAAGGAATTAGTGGCTACCCATTATTCAGTAACACAAGAACATTAACATATTGAATGACGATAATTACTGAATTAATCTCCTATAATTTCTCATTCTTCGTCTTCTTTCTCTTTCTTTATGGCATTGTTGAGTTGTTGCGGCGTAAGCCAAATTTCACTCTTTATATAAGTCATGAGACTCAAGTGATGGTTACCTTAGCTAGGTTCATTGAATTTTGCAAAATTTCAGGGTGAATTAATACATGGAATTAAAGCTCCGTTTAGTGTAAAAGGAGACAAAAAAGTTTTCCTTATGCTTAAGGATAGTGGCGTGCAAAGGATTGGTTCAGTGTTAAAATTCTTAAAATAAAAAAAAATGGAATTTATTTTATGAAAAAAGTCAAATTTAGTTGAATTAATATACTCAACCGAATCAATTGAAAACCCAACAACTTTGATCGGTTGAGTCAATTTTAAAACAACGAATTAAAACATTTTACCAAATTATAAAATAATACCTCTAAATATAAATTATAACATTGTTTAAGTAAATTCAAAAATAACTAACAACCCAAAACTATTATTGAATAAAATAAAAATTTTATTTTGACAAGGGACGAATGATGAGAGGCGGTCCCCAGGCCAAAAATGGGAGGGTAGTAGGAGTTGGACCAAGTGTCAGTGGTCTCCATGGCAGGAGACCTGTTCCAAATGGCACAATCTTTGGCCGTGTATTTGTTGTTAGCAATTATTTATTCAAATCATTTCGTTCGTATAGTTGGGACCTGAAACCCCTGACCTTTCATTAGTAATACTTCAGACGGCATGCCGGGGGAATCCCATCTATGATCTATCTATATAAGATATATGTGAATTTTGTCATCATCTCCTTGTATTTCACTCAATGAAAACCAAGTCAATCACCTTCTTTTATAGTAAAAAGGGTCAAAGTATCATGGATATAAAAATTTCAAAGGAAACCCAATCTTATTATTTTATCAATAAAGAAAATTTCAATGAAATATTTAGCCTTAATGCAAGGTTTTATTTTCCTAATTTTAATTTTAATGGTTCAGCCCAAAACAAAATCAACAATATATTCCAGTGTTTTGCTTCTTTTTCCTTTATTTTTCTTTTTTATGAATTGTGCGAGAGATATGGTTGGTTGTTGTTATTTATATCATTAAATTAATTTGGGTAGAAAAGTAGGGCAGGTTGCACCGTCAAATATTATTGCATTTTTTTTTTTTTTGACTACACATCATCACGTGGCTCATGCTTTTCCTTAACCAATGTGCTAATCAATTAAAGACCAATCTATATCCGATCACTCGATGACAAAGCATGCCATGTTCCCCTATGTCCCAACACATTTATATTCATATAATGCATACATAAAATATTTAATCTTTCTCTCTGAAGCAGTATAATTTATTTAAAATCTATGTAGAAATTACTTTCCAATTTTATTTGCTCCTAATAAGAAATATTCAAAATGTACTTGGATAATTGTATTTAAATGAAAAAAATACACACAAAATTTATCTACTTAAAAGTATAAAGAAGGTATCGTGTTCAAGCACAATCAATCCATGCACAATTGCAAGCCTAAATTTTGGCTTGGTACTGATCCACAAAGATGATAGTGGTCTCGATTTAATTAATTAATTAATTAAAGACATAAAAAATACACACACAAATTATCTACTTGATCATGTGGTTCAACCTTTTCCCTGACTAATTTGTTCATTAATTAAAGGCGAATCCATATCCGATCACAAGGATAGACGATCAATGACAAAGGCATATCATGTTTGTATTATATGATAACTAAATAATAGTATTATATGATAATTCTAATTAGATAATTGGTATAATTATCTTAACAATTATTATCTTAATAACAAAAGTAATCACTCTTTCAAATGCATATCCTGAAGGAAATCAATAAGAAAAGGAAGTAGGACAACAACAACTCAAAGGCCGCCGTGGACCCACAGACCTTTAACGACGAACTACCCTTTGAAAAAAAAAACTTTAAATGCAGTTTGTGTAGCTCGAGTACTTTCTCTACCTACCTATATCGGCTAAATTATTGCAAATATTTCATCGCCTTTGGCTTTTGAAAACTCATTCATGAAATGGCCAATAGCGATATAGATATATTTCGTTTTCGTTGAACTTCACAAGACAACTGGGGACCCTTCAATTTTGTTTTATTTCTTGGGACCCTGAAAATTTTTGTGGGTGTGTAATCTGGCTCAAGAGACGTCGATGCCAATTCTGAGGGCTCTAGCTACGTGTTTCGAATCTGCCAAGAGATGTATCCACCTCACAAATCCCTGTTGTTAATGGGGCCTTTGCTATCTGTTTCTGATAATCAACTCAACAGGTAAAGGGGTTTCCAGCTCCTCCTTGGGGATGACCGACCGACACAAGTCAATGTCAGCCTTCAATTTTCAATCCTTTTAACTCCAACCCATTTCCTTCCATGTGCCCACTTTTCACCTGTCTTCGTACCATTTCATATTTTCTTCTTTTTCCTTTACTTTTTATATTTTCATCCTATTGGCAATTCATGTATCTTGTCTGTTATATTGTGGTTGTTTTGTTTAAATTTTTTTATATTTAGGGAGAATATGTTTTAGACTATATTCTATGGTGGTGGAAGAAATTTAGAGAGAGAAAGAGAAAGAAAATATGAAAAATAAATAAATTTTGTGTTATATAAGATAATAATTTTTAAAATTAATTAAGAGTATTTTTATCTAATAACTTTTTTACCTATTCTTGTGCGGATAAAATGGCTATTTTGATCTCTCCTAAAATGATCATTTCATAAACCAAATAAAATTTTAAAAAGATTAGAAATAGTGGGAGTGGAAACATGACTTTTTCCCGAACATTTTAACATGTTAAAGGAAATATCATCATTTAATATATGGAAAAAAAGAGTCATAACACTGTAATTAAGAAAGAGTTTAGTAGTTTTTACTATTTATTATAATTAATTTTCTCTATACATTTTGCACAAGCAAAAATTAAAATATCAGACTATAACTTTAAATATACCAAATGCCAACGATAAATATAAAATTTCTGAAAATCAACCTTGTAATTATGTTTCAATTTTTATTTCTATGCAATAAACTATATATATATATATATATACCTTCTTCTTCTTTTTTTGTCCATGGCAATACATTATACTTTGGTCTAGAAATTTCTATTTGTGCCCTGAAAAGTTTAGTAGACAAAATGATCCTTTGCACTAATAATTTGGCTAAAAAACAAAAACCTCTAATATTCATGCCTAGCTAATTTTGGCTTTTCAGCCATTATCATCATATGCATGAAAATAATCACACCTATTAACTCAAATAAATATTGATGCATGCTAGGGGAAAAAAGGAAAAACAAAACCAGAAATAATTAATTATAAGACAATTTTTAAATTTTTCTTAGTGATTAATAACATATCTTAACTTTTTTTAATTGTTCATAGGGTATTTTAATTAACTTCTAAAACTAAGTCTCAAAATTTGTGTTTAGATCAATATAATATATTGCATACATATATAATTGGACTCAAAATATTTATTGGGCTTACTGGTTAATGTATCAAATGAAAAATTTACGCATAATTAATTAACAATGTGAAATCCACATGCTTTGGTTAGATGATCATGCATGATACAACAAGAAATGATTTGGGAAATGCCATCTTTCGTTTCACATGAGACAAGTTATTCTTTCGATTCCAATTAATCGTGACCCTATGCTCATCATTTGTTTGTATGGTGGACCTATTTACAATACTACTTAGGCAGCAATGCATAGATATGGACCCTCTTGGATTGCCAGAGATTTGGAGCATCATCAAAACAAAAAGGTTCCTTTGAGGTAATTAATACTATTTTTCTCTTTTTCTTTGGTTAATTACAGTCTAGCTTTAATCAAGTGCTGTTGGGTTCTTTTGTCGAAAGAAAATAAGGTGTTGCGTATGGGGTTTTGTCAAAAGGAATGGGTAGCCTTTTGTCTTTGTCTATAGTACCTTCCGTTTCTAAGTTAAGTGAGAATAATGCCACCAAGCTTAAACTGTCTGGCACCATGCATCCCTTCTGTCTATACTTGCGGCCAATTCTATGGCCCAATCATATAATTATTAGATTTTATTTGTCGGCCAACTAAATATTGAATTTAGGTATGATATTTTAAAAAAAAATTAAATTATAAATAAATTTTTATTATTTTATTATGTTCAGTAAGTTTATATATTTTTATTTTAAGTTAAATTTTTTTTATAATTAATAATTAATTAATTATTATTAATTAAAATATTATTTATCAACTTAAATATATATGATATTGATATAAAAAATAAAAATATAACGTGATTATGTCATAATTTATTATGATATAATAATATATCAATATCTTATATTAACATCCCATAACATAAAATAATAAATGACATTTTAACTAACAAAAGTTAATCATTATAATAATTTATTTAAATTAAAATAAAAATTTAAAGATTTGATTCAACGTAATATAAGAATAAAATTTCATTTAAAATTTTTTAAATAATTAATAGATTTTGTTTAGGTATTTTGTTTGTCTTGAATGTAATATCTGCTCATTTTTTACAAAATCTTGATAATTATAAAAAAAAAAAAGAAATTAATGGTCATATTTAATTTGATATCAAATGGAAGGATCTTTGGTCTTCATTTTAATTTTTGTTTTTAAGACTTTATCAGAGCAAACGTATAGAAAATTAATCTCTGGAAAAAAAAAAAAGAAGAGTTTCCGGTAAATTAATGAAATGAAAGAAAGCACAGTTGTAGAAGATAAACCAGTTTCTTAGATTTTAGATCCATTTCATCCCGATTGACACATGACTGAACCTGAATAAAGCTCGAAGGATCATTTTGAATACAAAAAGAGCAGCAAGAACCTCATAGCAAAATGAAGTCAAACATATACATATATATACACCCAATTGACAAAGGGATCGTACCTTTTGTAGCTTGGCTAAACTCAGCTAGCTTCTATAGCAAAGAAAAAGCGCTCTCAGGTTTTATCTTGCTTTCCAGAAAAAGAAAGGAAGGCTATGCTCTGGTAGTGGAGGGAAGGGGGGGTTTCCTTTTGTGGAGAGGAGAGGGAGGACTTTGCTTTCTCTGCAGCAACAAAAGCTTCAATCTTCTTCAGGTTGTTGAGTTGATGAAGGAAGGAGTGTCCGGCTTTCTTTGGCAAGCTATGCGTATTTCAAAGACTTGGGTTGCAGCTTAGGCACAGCACATGTCCCTGTCTACTGCGTCCTGGTTTTTTGTGTCATTTTACCTTTTTTATCTAATAGATTAGACATCACTAGGATTCGTCTAAACGAAGAATCAAATATTTCCAATTATTTTTCTCCATGCTTCATCGTCCATCTCCGCATCCTAGGATGTAATATATTTCACAAAATACTTAAAAAAAGCTCTTAAATTATTTTAAAAAATTTAAATAAATTTTTATTTTTTATTAAGCTTAGTTAAGTACATATAATTTTATTTTAAATCAAATAAATTGTTATATTTTTATTTTGAGTCAAATTAATTCTTATAATTAATGGTTAACTTAATCAAAATGTCATTTGTTATTTTATATCACATGATACTTATATGATATGATATGTTAAAATATTATAATTGATGATGACAGGACATATTAATATGACATGATAATATAACTATATGATATTTTTCAACGTTAATATTAATATCGTGTCAATATTATATAAATATAAAATAATAAATAATATTTTAATTAATAAAAATTAATTAAATATTAGTAAAAAGTGTTTATTTAACCCAAATAAAAATATAAAGATTTGATTAAATATAATAAAAGATAAAAATTTAATTGAATTTTCTTTATTAGTTCAAAAACTTTTTCGAATGTTATGCCAACATATTTCTTTCTTATAATTATTTCAACCCCACTTTAGGAATTTGATCTTTAATTTCTAATCAAGCTAATTTACGAAAGTAGGATATTTGGTGTGAAAAAAGGGTTAAAAAGAAATTATAGGATTTATGAAATTGGACAGAGCTAATTCCCTTTTTGTATAACTTAAGCTTAACGAGCTTTCCATGTATCGAAAAATAAAAATTTATAACAGCATTCCAAATTAATATTAGACAATCAAACAACAGCGTTGTTATTGCTTTCTCCAAATTTCTATCTGCTTTCAAATTTTCTTAATATATTTTGGTAGTGAACCAAACCTAACATAGAGGGAGACAAGATTCGGTTTGAAAAGAAAATTAGAGCAATTGTTAAAACCTTTGCTTAGTTGCCACGCTATTGTGTAGTTCCTTCATTCCTTGGCCCGGTTTGCACCACAAGTGCTAATGAATTCAACATGTGTTTTAAATGACATGTTTATATATATATATATATGTATATGTAAATTTGGAATGCAGGTTGAACAATTTATATTACATTATCGTGGAAATCGTGTGAAATCTTTGAGCTTTTACAAGGGAAATAAAAGGTTGGAACCCTACATGTGAATTCAAGCCTTGTATATTTTATCTATCACAGAACAGGGATAGAATTTTCAACAATATATGTTATATGATATTATATTATATTACAACTACTCTTGAGAATGTCATCCATTATAATTCAACAATTTCTTTCTCATAAATCAGAATAAAAAAGCAAGAGAGAGAGAGAACTACATGAGGTACAGTGCAAAATGGTCCCTATAACACATTAATATATTTTCCCTGGAAAATTAAAAGAAAAGAAAGTTCCAGAGAAAGCAATCCACAAAGCAAGAGCGCTTTATGGAGTTTCGACAGCTCAAAACATTTTGATTACCACAGAAGAGTGTGGTCCGATGAGACACATGGAAGGATGAGACTTGGACAATAATCGCTTTTTTCCCTTATTCTTTTGTTTTCTAACCTTTTTTGCTGGCATGCAAGAGTTGATTGGTGTAAAAGCTACGGAAAATAGTGATAAAATTTTATGTATAAATAAGGTTACATAAATCCAAAATCTATTATAATAAGAATTGAGAACATAAAGCATACTAAAATTTTAATCTATGATTCAACAATAAAAATAATATTGATTAGATTGACTACTGGTCTTCAGTGTATTAGGATCTTCTTCTCCTTTTCTTTGTAACTCTCTAATAGATGAGATTTTTATGTTTTTTGAATGACAAGAGAGGGACCTAGCCTGCCCTTTATATAATAAATCCATAGTCCCACCCATTATGGGAGGTAAGGTTTCCTATTGGCCTTCACATTAAGTCAATATTTATTATATTCATGTATTATTATTGGATACAAGAATTGGTATATTCATCTATCACTATTGCATACATGAATCAATAAATTCGTATTCATGTATCTCTGCTGCATAAATGAATAAGTAGATCTAATTATAAGATATAATTAATTAATAAATATTGATCGGGTATTGTCAAATTTAAAAAACATAAATTCTCAATTTATATAATATTATTGTGCAAGGATTAACTTGTGGAAGGGCTTTGTCAATTACTATAGATATTACTTTCACAAAAGAGGTTGTTTATTTATTCAATGAATTTTTTTTTATTAATTTTGGCCTTATCTTGTTTATTTGGAGTTATCCTTGAAAGTAAAAATTTGGGCAGTGTAAACTATTATCCTGGGAAGGAAGACCAAGCTTTAAATATAACTTATACATTCACGTTGTTTAAAAAATATGTTATCATTTTCATCATCAAGATTAATTACAAGGGCAATGTGGTTGATTAAAAATAAACATTTAGTATAGTTTATTAGCCAAAGCAATCTTAAAATACAGTTTGTGATTCTTTCAATGATTTACATTATAAAATTAAATAAATATAAAAACTTCCTGAATCTATCACCTCTATTTTCATGCCACCTTTACATAAAAACAACAATTCATTAACAAGTGCTATCAACACTGTCCTCATCCGCTCCTGCCAGCAATTGTTTTCTTCTCCACACTAGGATTAAATCAAATTCGATCAGAAAGGTGTAGCTTGTCTTAGCTCACTATTGTTATTAATTAATTAAGTAATATTTAAAAAAGGGGTGATGCTTTCTGTCGTATTCTGTAGCATGCAATCAGACATAAGCATCTTTCCATTTTTAACCATCACTTTTCCATCTAAATTTGGGCTCTATATAAATAGTCAATGCTTGCATGTATTTGCTTACATTATTGGGTATATATTCTAGGTAGGTTATGGGTTCTAAGCCTATAATAATTAACTTATTTAATTAAATGGATTGCAGTTAATCTAAAAAGGCTAATATCATTATATTACATAAGATGAGAGACAGTCAACTATATTACATATATATGTATATATAATTGTATTAGAAATTTGAGAGGTCTCCAATTGGCAGACCGCCTTTGTTCACATTTTGTTTCAAGTAACAAATTGGGGTGTCAATAATTAAAGGTATAATATCTAAAAATAAATTTATAAATTATTTAAGAAAATTTGATTAAGTTTTCATTCTTGACATAATGTTTGAACTATTTAAAAAAATTTAAACAATTTTTTATTTTTTAATTACGTGTTATCAAGTTTTTATGTTTTTGTTTTAAGTCAAATAAACTTTTATAATTAATAGTTGAATAATTATAGTTAATCAAAATATCACATATTACTTTATACCCAAGTTATGCAAACATGATACTAATGTGGAGGGTGAAAATCTAACATGCTACATCATCATCTATTATGATATGTCAACGTCTCATTATTTACACAATAAATGCAACCAATTATAAAAAGAGATGCACCAAAACCCATCCTTTCAACTCAAGTCTCTGATTTTAAAATAAACAAAAAAAAAAAGTGGTGCTGGGTAAGTAAGGCTTGAAGTGACTCAACATCTTTAAAGGTCTAAAATGCTTAAATATTTAGATGAAGGTTTTTTTATTAAAATTAAAAACAATTATTGTTAATTAGAGATAATTAAAAATATATTACGTTCATTGAAAAAAGAAAAAATAATTAAGAATTATTAACATTATGGGAATTTAGAAGTGATAAAAAATATAAATTTATTAAGCATATAATTAGAAAAGTGAGAGAATATGTAATTTTATTAATTATTTTGACTTTTACTTAAGTAAGAAAGTGAGAAAAATAGTTGAGAATTAATAACAAATAAGAATTGAGAGAAAATAAATATTTAATAGACACTTAATTTAAAAGATATTTTATTCATTATTTTAATTTTTATATATTTAATATAATTAATTATATTGTATAAAATTATGAAGCCTAAAGCAAAGATTTTGACGACTTTATGTTAAAGCCGGTCCTGTTTAATAATAACCCTTAATTAATTAAGTCCATGTGATTGATTTATTCAAATTATGGGAAAGAAACAAACACAAACACAAACAATAATATTGTTTATAATTAAGACAAATTTTTAATGTTTCGTACATTTAAACTCATAATAACATTTAGTTTATTCAGACTGATTTAATATTTTTTTTCAAATTCTTTAACATTTCTTGCTAATTAAATATATGAGATTATGCTAATAAAATCTGTTTCAATGTCAAGAAGAAAAGAGTATCAAAAACTTTAGTTCTCCATATATATATATAAAGGCATTATAGTCAAATAATTAACACCTAGATTCTTTACAACTGTGTTGGATTTATGAAAATCTTCAACGAAAATAAAATTGAATATATTAATTAAATAGTAAAATCCTTTTTTGTCAGTAATGTTCAATTCGATATATTCTTAGCTCTCTATTTTTATTTTCTAAAATTTCAAACATAACATAAACAAAATATTTAATTATACAAGTTGAAAATGTTATCTCATCTTGATATCTTGTCACCAATAACTTTTATTTTCTGTAACAAAAAAACAAAGCCATAATGATTTAAAAGTTTCTTGATTATTTAAAAAAAGTTTAAATAAGTCATTATTTTTTAATTATATTTAATTAAATTTTTATATTTTTATTTTAAATCAAATAATAATAGATTAATGGTAAGTAATCAAAATATCATTTGTTATTTTTTTATGTTACATGGTATTTATATAAATAGTGAAAAATATCATCTAATTATATAATTATATCACATTAATATGTCACTTTATCATCTACTATGACATATTATTATATCATGTTAAAATTATGTAATATAAAATGATGTAACTTTTTTTTTTTACTGATAATAGCTTGTTGATTTAAAATAAAAATATAAAGATTTAATTAAATATAATAAAAAAATAATATTTTATTTTATTTTTTAAAATAATTTTAAAACTTTTTAAAATATTAAAAAAAAAAGAAACAATAACTTTAACTTTATTATATTATATTATATTATATAATATATCTCGGTGCGTCACTAATCAATGCACCGTCATTTTGTGGCAAGAACATCCATAATCAAAAACAATGGCAAATTTTCCATTTTTCAAAATGATGGTGCATTATTTAACATCATCATCCATATTCAATTACAAATTAGCGAATGGCTAGAATCATGATGCTTCATCCACAATTCATATTTATATTTGTATGATTTATTCCTTAAAGTCAAAACTTGCATTTTTGAGTATATAACAATGAAGGCTCTAAGAGCAAAAGCAGGTCCAAATATGAAGCTAAAGCACTCAAGTAGCACAAATGGGCCCAAAAAAGCCTTGAATTGGGTCAAGTGTGGACTACTCTTGAACCTTCTAAAATGCTAAAACAAGCTGAGTATGTCCAACTCTTCTGGAGTGGGAAAAGGGATTTCCAAGATCAAAGAGGGAAAAGGAGTTCATGAGGTAGAGAAGTGCAAGCAGGATAAGGAAGATGCAAACCCTGCTTCAACCCTGTAAGTCTTTTCCGTTTCTCAACTCTTTAACTCAGTACTTTGCTTTTAATGGTGCTCCCAAATGCCAATGTTCTGTTAGAACAACTCCATCTTCTTATTCCTTTACCACTACTGGGACACCGGGAGCTTTGTCTTTTTCGAAGATTACGTTTTTGAGAAGTACCCGGATTGTATTTTGCTCTCAAAATGATACCTTTGATGAATTCTCAAGTACTCAATTGCCTGAAAGCCTGGAAAATGATAGTAGAATTCGAGAGAATGAGGAGCTTGAACTCCTTAATAAGCCTAGTCCTGTACCCCTGAATAATGGGCTTGCGGCGGATGTTGATAAAGAGTCTGAAAAACCCGATAAAGATGAGGCTTTGGAGCCTTTCTTGAAATTCTTTAGGCCTGGCGAATCATTAGAAGTAGAAGAGGGAGGAGGTGAATTTGGAGTTTCTAAGGAGAAAAGTAATGAATTCAAGAAGGTTGGTGTTGAATACTATGAGCCAAAACCTGGTGACTTAGTGGTTGGTGTTGTTGTTTCTGGTAATGAGAATAAGCTTGATGTTAATGTTGGGGCTGACATGTTGGGTACGATGTTGACAAAAGAGGTGCTGCCCTTGTATGATAAAGAGATGGAATATTTGTCGTGTGATTTGAAAACTAATGCTGAGGAGTTTATGAGTTATGGGAAGATGGGAATTGTTAAGGATGATGATGCAATGAGTGGGGGACCTGTGCCTGGAAGGCCAGTGGTTGAAACCGGAACCGTGCTGTTTGCTGAGGTTCTTGGAAGGACACTTAGTGGTAGGCCGCTGCTCTCAACTAGACGACTCTTCAGGAGGATTGCTTGGCATCGAGTGAGGCAGGTTCTTTTCTCACTTTTTTCTTTTCTTTCTACTAAATTTGGTGACTTTCATGTTTACACTTTTGACTTGCTTGATGATTTCCTAGTTGCTTGTGGGAACATGTTCATTCCTTTATTTTTAATTGTTGAAGGGAAATTTTAAGATGATAATTATAATTCTTACATATATTTATATCAGGATCTCTTGTCAATTTTTCTTTTTGTTCTTTCAACTTCTTAACCTCACAAGATTAGCATTCAGATAATCTTAAGCTCTCCAATTGTTGATATTAACTAATTACTTTATCTAAATTTTGGACAGATAAAACAACTCAATGAACCTATAGAGGTCAAATTTACAGAATGGAATACAGGTGGCCTGCTGACAAGAATTGAGGTTTGTGTCTCTAATTTCTGTTATATACATCTGAATGTGTATCAATGTGCAACACTTTTCAGTCATGGTCTTGCAGGGTTTGCGAGCTTTCCTTCCAAAAGCTGAGTTGATGAAGAGAGTGAACAACTTTTCTGAGTTGAAAGAATATGTAAGTTTCTTGTCATGGAAATTCAGTTATTGACTTCTGTTTCTGTTTTGTGTAATGCCCCACCTTCATGCATTGAATGGCCTAACTCAGTAAAAAGGCATTTCTGAAGTGTAAAACCATCTATCGATGTACCTTGTGACTACTCTGTCTAGATTTAATAGGTGAAAGCCCATTATAGTTGAACTTTATGCATTTAGGTAGTGCTTCTGATTATGGAATACATCATCCTTGAAATTTTCTTGGTATGCACTCTATTAGGAGTTCTGGGGAATTATGTCATGGCAGGAGTATTTTTCTTTGTGAAAATGAGGATGTTTCAAGGCCATATGCATGTTTATTGTTGGTCGAGGGGTCTAGGCAACTAAATCTTTCAAGTTTTGGTGCTGGAATGTTGGTGTAGCAACTTCTCAGACCATGATTTTGTTATATTTAAAAATAAAAGAAATTTTGCATATATCACAAAATGACTCTGAATGCATAACCAATGGTTTGGTCCATATTATTTATCAAATGGCTTTTCTTCTCTTAGCCCCTTTATAAGGTTAATTTTAGCTTCCTTCCCCTTAGCTCCCATGATAAGAGGAAAATCCACCTAGTTATGTAAGTGGCATTCCTAAATTAATGTTCTGTCCAATATTTGTAGGGAACGGTTTGAATCAATTAGGTATGTGATCAATGAACAACTTCATTAGAAATTGAAGAATTAGAAACACAAAACAAATTTCAAGTTTGGATTTTCAGCATTTAAATACTGCTGAAATAAAAGCATGTATTTGTAAAAGTAGTAGTAGTAAGAAGAATAAGAGAAGCGTGATGGTGGTAAGAAGGAAATAATTACACAATTGAATATAGTTCTGTTCTATCTACATATCCTTCTTTTCTTTCACTGATTCTATGTTTTGAAAGACATTTTTTGGTTCATTTATGTTGCAGGTGGGCCTCAGAATGTATGTGAAGATTACTCGAATAAATGAGGCTAACAATGACTTAATACTGAGTGAGAGGGAAGCTTGGGTTAGTCACTACGGCCTCTCCCTTTCTCATTCTTTCTATTTAAGATTTCATTGGGTTTCTATCACTATAGTTTAAAATTTAGGTGCCTGCTGATGTTACTGTAAAATGTTGCAGGAAATGCTGCACCTTCGAGATGGAACACTTTTAGAAGGAATTGTTGTGAAAATTTTACCATATGGAGCTCAAGTAAGAATAGGGGATTCCAATAGGAGGTGAGTACAAAACTACTATTTTATGGTTTTCATCCAGTATCAAGTTTAATACAAATATCTATGATTTTTTCCATTATTACTTTATCACCTAAAGGTAAATTCATCAACATCATAAAATGTAATGAAAAGATAGTCTGAGAGCTTTCTGATAATTTTTTTGATTAAAGATCTGTTCTTTGAAGAAGATAAAAGAAAGGGGCAGGTGGACAAGATTTAAAAGATAATGGAAATTGGGAGGCAGCGAGCAGGGGCAGAGGGATGTTAAACAGTGAATGGATAAAATTAAATGAATGTTTAGAGTTCCTACATATTTTGAACATTCACTTTAGATTTTGTTAAACATGATGGTTGTTTGAGGGTGAGAGAAAATGACTGGAGCAGAAAAGATTGAGGAAATGCAGCATTGAATCATTTTTGATTAACTTTATGGTGCTCACTTCATCTCCAATTGCAAATATAGAAGTGGCTTTTGTTACATATAATTTAGCTAAATAAGTTAAGGCTGAGAGGCACACTGCAAAGGCTTAGTGAAAATTTTGTTCTCTCAAATATATATACAAGGGTGTTTTAGAAGAAGAAAATTGGTGCAAAGAAAAAGTTTTCTCTATGTATTCCATATTGCCCAAACTACATGCACACTGTTTTTAGAGGTAAAGGCGTTAGGCTGAGGCGTTTTGTCGTACTGAGGCAATGCATTGGCCCCAAAGCATTGAGCATAAGTCTGATGAGCATTATTGAACACTATCCAAAAACTAGTAAGCATTTGATAAATAATGTTTGAAGTTAACAAGAAATTTTTTTAACACTTCTTTTATGATGTAAATGCTAAATGGTAAACTATGCAATTTTACACATTGTTTCTCAAAGGAGAACTAATTCAAGCAAATCTTAACATGAAATAAGGCCCAACAATTCTAAGTCATATTTCACCCATATCCATGTAATAAATAAAATTTTACTGGCTTATTATAATGCATTTTTTTGTTCATTTTTATATTTTGACAATTTTAAATTATTTCCTATTTAGTCCAGAACCATCGTTCACTTTCCCTGTGAGTTGTCTTGTACTCACATAGTGCCACAAGAATTTTCTTCCACTATTAGCCCCTTTTGCAGTCACATGTGATGCTCAACTCACTGAGTAATCTGCAGCTTCTCCTACTCCCTCTTGTTTTTTGCTCCATCTTCTTTTTATATCACTCTGTCTTCTATAGTGTTGCCTCCTCTCTTGCTTGTTTCTTTGAAGATGTTTTTTACAACCTGATACTCACCACCTTGTTAGTCATAGTTCTATAGTATATTTGAAAGCCTCTTTTTTTTTTTTTAATAATAAAGAAGCCTCCATCTCATTTGACTCTGAATGAGCACTTTCTTTTGCCTTTCTAGTTGATATGGCTCTCGATTTACGTGAGTTGTGTGTGCATATTTATTTGGTTCATTTGAAGTTCTAAGCATTTTTCTTTTGCCATGGTCATAATTATGCTGAATTTTCTACTTGTGCAGTGGGTTGCTCCATATCTCAAATATGAGTAAAACACGTATTACTTCTGTTGCTGAATTGCTTAAAGAGGGGGAGAAGATCAAGGTTCTGGTTGTGAAGTCACTCTTTCCTGACAAAATATCTCTCAGGTAATTAGGACTGTTTAGAGATCTTTGCTATTCCAAGTGTTTCTGACACCATTCTAATTTTTAAATTTATTTCTCTTCAGGAGTAATCTTAACTATAACAGTTTCTTTTCTTTGACACTTTATCTGAAGCAATTGTAAGGATTTGTAAAATTCCTTGGACATGATGGAAAATTACATTGGAAGTGGCACCAGTGCATGCACAAACAAATGCATATGCACTTACAATGGCTTATGACCAAGTTTTATATACTGTTATAAGTGCAGAAAAGAAGAGAAATAAAATGTTCTGGCCATCTCTTGCTATAAGTAGACATCATCAATTATTCTAAGTAGATTTCTATGCTTGCTGGAAAATATTTCCTGTTAAATCTCTCAATTGAAGGTGCTGTAGTTTTTTGATTGTTAATGTCTTTACCATCACTTGCCTCTCCTATGCACCAGAAGTGTAGAATCACTTACTTCCAGCTTATGAAAATGTTGTTTGATGTTTGGAAATTTGAGCAGGTTAAAGAAGGTATGAGAAAGCAGTATACTTGACATGCATATGTAACTTTTATCTGCCAATAAGTCTATAGACAATAATGTAATTTTGCTCATCCATCTTGCAGTACTGCCGACCTTGAAAGTGAGCCTGGCCTATTCATATCAAACAAAGAGGTATAGATTTATGATCTTTTCCATGAGGAATGTCTAGTATGGTTTAAGTTTGTCACAATAGTTGATAATTTTATGTTATCACAGAGAGTATTTTCTGAGGCCGAAGAGACGGCAAAGAAGTATAGGCAAAATCTACCTGCTGTTTCTGCACCACGTAATGTAGAACCTCCTCCTACTGATGCTTTACCTTTTGACGATGAAGAAAGTCTGTTTGTAAATTGGAACTGGTTCAAATTTGAAAGAGAAGATGAATCAAGTTGAGTTGTAAGGTTGCAGTGCCAGAATATGAACTGTAAAATGGAAGACTTGAGACTCAGTGGCGCACCCCTTGTAAAATCTGCATAATGACCTTCATTGCATGGAAGAAAGGTGATCTTTGGCCGTTCTGTTGTAACCCGAGGAATCTTCTTCAGCCTGTATTCTAGTTCAGATAACCAATACATAATCCAGTTGAAAGGAAGTTGAAGTACAAGTATACACAGATGATTGTTGCGTCAACATGATCTCCATTGTTCAATTGTTGTGCACAAATTTGTATTGTAACTTTTTTTTTGTAGTAGCAATAGTAAATTCTTGTAAGCTGTAGCATTTTCAGGGGTTTTTTTTTTTTTTGACTGATGCCATTGGCCAAAAGCGAGAAAGGAACAAATTTGTAGTTTCAAAATTAAATCTAATTTAGTTTCTCATTTAGAATTTAATTTACTTGCATTACAAGTGCCTCTCCAACTTGGATGATTAAAGAAAATGTGTTTTTTTAAATAAGTGCTTGCTTGACCAAAAGCTCGAGAAGAAGGAAATAAATAGGCAAACTTGCATAATCATGGGTATACTGACGTCATATGTTGGCTTTTACATCTATGGGGTTAAAAAAAAAGGCATATAAGCAGGGAAAACCAGCTAACAAGTTTGCCTATGGGCATTGGCTGTGGAAACTAGAACACACCAGCAAATCAGTTCGTGCCAACATAATTGTAGGGCAAAATAATGCCCCTAGTAGCTCTCTGGGTAGCCACTAATTCAGCAAACCTTGATTGGGTTGGGGGTGTCTAGGGCCATTTTCTATAGCTGTTGCCCCTAACATTGCAGACTGCTGGTAAATTTCTACCAAGAAGTTGTTTGGGCTTAATTGGCCTCACATTAGTAGGAAAACCCTTTCATCTAGCTCGGCTGTAGCTGTAAACTTAAGGTCTGCTTTTTACTCTATTAGTAAATCATTTGCCTTCAAGTGTGCCAGCACACATCATCATTAAGGACAGAGAAAAAGAGTATAAAATTTGCATGCATTTCTATGCACCAATAAATGGGTTTTCATTAATTATTTATTTTATTTCGAAAAAAGTCCACACACAAACCGGGATTTCAGAAATTTGTCTTTTGACACTCAGCAGCGTTAGCCTAAAGAGTTATCTTGAGTCTCAAAGAGTGGAGAAGGAAGCTGCGCCCCCATTTTTGAGAGGCACCCTCTTTTTGTCTTCTTCATGTTTTCTTCTCATACTTAACGTGTCTTTGCTTTTATATACATCAAACCCTACTGTTGATTAACATGCCCTAATTAGATTAGGGTTTGGGGCTCCATGAATTTAAAGACAAAAAGAACCTGAAAAAATGGCACTCTTTTATTCTCAGTTTTATCTTCTTGCACATGTATAGGTTTTGTTGTTTCATTTATGGGTTCCATTGCAATTCTATTTGTATAATTCATTTAAACATATTTTGTTTTTCGACCACCCTCACATACATTTATGATTGTTGGTATCAATTATGTTCTTTATATTGATAATTAATAAAATATTTATCGAGATTGAATAACTACATATATATTAGATATTTTGAAAAATTATTGTATTATACATCAATGGTTTTAATTTTCATAAACGGACAATGTCTATGTGATATATCATTCATATTAAAAAAAAATTACAATGTATATTGTGTTATTAAAATATGAAGATATTAATGGATATATGTCAACACTGAGCAACATCAATGTTGATATTGCTAGGTTATAGGTATTTATTTTAGAAGATACATAAAATTTAAAAGAAAAAGACAAAAGTTATGAACAGCTTCTGCCACTAAAATGCCAATATTAGGGGCCAAGTTCTTGGCACAAGAAGCAACAAAGAAGAGGTAATGTTTGTGCTCGAAGGCACAGAAATGAGTCAATGATGATAAAATTGGGACTGTATTCTATATATATATATATATATATATATATTTCATAAGTAGAGTTAAAATATTTATTTATTATAATTGATTTTATAATTATTTTAAATATATCTGAATAGAATATATGACATGGTGTTGAATGGGTTTCCAGAGACAAGATAATTTTGCATTAAATTAATGAAGAAACAAACAACAAGTTATAAGATTGCAGGCTCCCTATGTGCAGACCTAAGTCCATGTTGGCAGGCTTAAGTTTAAGTCCAACTCTTTTGTATCTTAGTGGACTGACTGCCATGTTTCTGCATATTATTATAATCATAAAATTCATTGCCATCATTTTGATAAAAAGAAATATGTTATCATTACCATTGCACAAGGACCTGCTTTTTCTACTTCTTCAATGGATTAAGCTTAAGGGCAGAGAGAGGCAATAAAATAACATACTATTTTAATTGCGTACTTGAATATATCTTTAAGATTAAGCAAGATTAATTAAAGTTATTGAACTCAAGTTTTAGCTTTAAAAAAATGTTAAAAAGTTTGAAAAAAAAATAAACATAATACTTCAAAACAAACATAATACTTAAAAAATAATTTTGAACTATTTAGGAACATTCAACCAAGTTTTTATGTTTTTACTATATTCAATTAAACTCTTATATTTTTATTTTAAATCAAATAAATTTTTAATTGATTAATTATTTTTATTAATTAAAATATTATTTATTATTTTATATCACGTAATATTGATATGATGTATTAATATATTATAATAAATAATAACATAATATTTTAATATAGTATGATGACATATTTATATTTTTAATTAATAATAATTAATTAACTATTAATCACAAAGATCTATTTAATCCAAAATAAAATTATAAAGACTTAATTAAATGAAATAAAAGAGCTTATTTAATTTTTATTAAATAATTTAGGAAGTTTTTCAAATATTATGTCATAAAAATTTTGAGTATTCTAAATATGAGATATTGATCGTTTAATTGTGGAAATTTTATATTATTTACAAACTGATATAATTTTCATCTCTCTCCTCACAATGAATTCAGATCATTCTACAACATCCCTTATTAACAATTTTGATAAAAAAAATTAAATATTAAAAATGTTAAATAAATAAGGTGTTTAAGAAGTTAACAAGAAATGTAGCGGCGCATTAACATATAATTAATTTTGAAGTTTGTTTAATAATAGTAAGGGATCTTGCAGCCTCAATGGGGAACTGGCTGGACCAATATACAAAGTACAAATATTATAATCATAGATTATACGAATATAATAATTATTTTAATTTATAACTTATCACTCGAATCTTATGACTTTACGTACCACAAATTAAAATACATATATATATATATATATATATTTTATCTAATCCTCATTGTTGGCAAGCTATATACATATGTATATCTTTGGCTAATTAGCTAAGTAAGAAATTTTTGGATACCAACATGCATCGATAATGGTCCGTCAACTTCAAGCAATATAAAGCCTGGATGGAAGTGGAAAACAAAAATTATAATATTTGTTTATTATTATTTTTAATTTATTAATTTTAATTATCTCTTATTATTTATATTAGTAAAATTTATCTTATTTGCTAAATATGTAAGAATTCTAATTGTATTGAATGATTTTTATTGAAAATATATTTTTCTTACTTTTAATAATATTGTATAATTTATAGATTACAAATTTTAATTCTATATAATTAAAGCATTAATTTTCTTGTATATATAATTATCAGTCAATTATATATTTTTTGTTTATAGAGAAACAACTTTATATTTTAAAAATAGTTGTATTATATATATAAGTATTATTTAAAAATAAATAAAAAATAAATATTCATGTACATTCACGTGACAATAAATAGTAGTTTATAGAAAAAAAAAACTAGTAAAATGAAATTCAAATTTGATCAAAAACATATTGTTTAGGTGATGACTTGTTATTATTATTATTATTATATGAAAATTCACTGAATTTTTTATCGTATAACACAAGTTAACAACTCAAATTTGGTGAAGCAATTGCTACTCTCTTTAAAAAGATCAATTGAGATTCAAAATTAGAATTTTCGCTTTTCATATTGTACTTCTCATATGTACCAAAAAAAAAAAAAACCACGTGTTAACTCTTTCTATATGATAAACCATATTTCTTTAGATTTGCAAGATTTAAATTAAAAGGGTTATTAACTTATTTGTTGAGTCTATTTGAATATTATTTTATTATGAGAATATTATTTTTTTCAGAAGTCAGCACAAACGTTTATAAGATTTTTTACAATCACTTATTTGTTCAATATGAAATTAAAATATTTTATTTTCTTTAAAGTAAAAATGATTTATAAAATTCTAACATCTAATTAATGTCAATTTTTGAGATTCAAATTCAAATTAAAAACCTTTAAATTTGAAAATGATAAGGATTCATGACGGATGAGGGGAGATGGGAGAAACCTAGGCAGGACAAGAGTGGCGTCCTTTTTATTTTTTATTTTTAAGTAGAAAAAGGATGAGTAATGAATGTGGTAATAGAGAGGAGGTGAGGGTTATGAATTGGGCTTGTGATGGGTATTCGAGCCCAATTATTAACTGTTTTGACTTCATGGACCCAAGAACAAGTACATAACTATGGCTTTGGTGTCAGGGATTTACAAAATTTGATTGAGCATCCAATACACAAAACAAAATTACAATAACTATAATTCCAAAAATACCCATGAAAGATTAACTTCATAAGGGTATAAAAGAGTCTTTACACACCAAGATGAACCTATTTGTTTGCTTAAAAAAAGGTTTATGACATTAATGTGGGGATAATGTCTTGTGCGGCTGAAATTGGGTTAGAAAACCCTAATAAAAACCTTAATTGAAACCAGTGCCCTTATTTATTCCTCTCTCTCATGTGACCCTTTTGCCCCACTCCCAAAACAAACCCACCATCCTTGCCTCGGTAATCAAATCATCCTCACCTTACTTAATTTCACCCCACAGTAAAAAATAAATAAATAAAACCCTTTATGTTTTTTTGCTCAAATTTCCCTTCTTAGGCCCTAGCCAGATTCTCCCAATAGAGTTTTCCTCTATTTGCACGCCAACCCTTTTTAATTACTTAATTAAACACTTTGTATAGTTTAAGTTTGAGAAAAAAGACATTGAAATTGGTTTGCTTGTTGTTAACCCTTTTGCCTTTCACATTCTCCTAGGCAGCTGCCTGCCTCTGCCTCACTCCTCTTGTCATCAAAGTCTTGTATTCCCAAGGCATTCTTTCTGCCCCAGGCTCTCCTCCATACCCAGGGATATATGGACCCTCAACACTGTTGATTCCCTCCCTCTCTTTTCCATATCACCTTCCCATTTTACCCTTTTTGAAAAAGTAGTAAAATTAATGGTTGGTGTTCATTTAGCTTCAACAATAAATGAATATGAAAAGCTAACATGGTAATTTAACAAAAGTGAGTTTGGCATTTGCACATTTTACCAAACATGCATTGCTGGCTAATATATTTCCAGTTCAGGGTAAGGCAACCATTGTACTGCTAATTACATTCTGCCAAATGCATAAAACTATGGGCATACAGCAGCTTATGTTAATGTAGGCTAACAGTAGCATTTTAGGTTCTACCACTAGATTCTGCCACTCTTCACCTGGTGGGGTCCAGGGTAATCACACGTGTACGGATAGGGATGAAGGAAACCAAGGATGCTTACAAATTTGGTCACCATTACGGCAATGAAGTGAACACTGCCCCCCAGTTAGAACATGGTAGCTTCATATAATAAGTACTGTTGAATTGAAATGTTTGGGGCAATACGGGCCAATGAAAATAGCTTGTGGCGCCCAAATCGCTGCAATAAAATAAGCATTGGAGTTTAAATGCCATAGGAAATGGAGTCTTTCAAAGTCTAAAACTCTAGCTGACAAGCAAGGCAACACAACACACTCATCCTTCAAAACCTTCAAAGCTAATTATCAGCTCCAGCCACCACCACTCTCTTTTTAACTGTCAACCCATCGCTGCCACCGCCTGCACCACCACTCAAGGTGCATGCCGTCGCAGACCTTGGCTTTAAAGCTGCTCACCAACCACCATCGCTGCCATCACCACCTGTCTTAGCTTTTCTTTGTCTTTGGTGCCACCACCTGGAGGAGGGGACCTCTCTTTTTTCTTCGTTGGTAATGTTTTCTTCACCATCAGTGCTTTGACTTGGTGTTCAATATAAGCTTGCAATAGAAGGTTATGGCACTTATCTTTTTCCTTGGTGTTCACATGCATGGTTTCATCACTAAATGTGTGTTCAACAGTTTGGTGTAAACTGTAAGCAAGCCTCACGTCCACAGGAGCCTCTCTCACATGCATGTTGTCTCCTCCTAGAAGTGGACTATCACTTATCACCATCACGTCCACCAAGACCAAGACACACTCACCAACCTCTCTTCTCTCAACCCCATTATTTCTTCGTTTTCACCCCCAAGCCATTTTCATAGCTCAAATGGCAAGGCCTAACCATTTTGCAAGGACCTATTTCTTGTTCTTTCTGTTCCTTCTAAGCATAGCCATGAGTAGAACACTTTTTGTCACCTCCCTTTCACCTGACGGAGAAGCACTCCTCTCTCTTTTAGCAGCTGCCGACCCATCTGCAAAAGCATCCTCATCAATTCTCTTCTCATGGAACCCCCAAAGCCAAACGCCATGTTCCTGGCAAGGCATAACATGTTCTCCACAAGACAGAGTTATCTCCCTCAATCTACCAAACACATTCCTTAATCTCTCTTCTCTACCGCCACAACTTTCCTCTCTTTCTTCCTTGCAACTTCTCAATCTCTCCTCCACCAATATTTCAGGAACAATCCCTCCGTCATTTGGTCAACTTACTCATCTTCGCCTTTTAGACCTCTCCTCTAACTCTCTCTCAGGTCCCATTCCTCAAGAGCTGGGCCAACTTTCTTTACTACAGTTTCTTTTCTTAAATTCAAATAAATTGGCTGGCAGAATTCCTCAACAACTAGCTAACCTCACTTCACTGCAAGTCCTTTGTCTACAAGACAATCTTCTTAACGGCTCAATACCATTTCAACTGGGTTCCCTGGTCTCTCTCCAACAGTTCAGAGTAGGAGGCAATCCTTATCTAACAGGAGAAATTCCTTCACAGTTAGGACTACTTGCCAATCTTACCACATTTGGCGCTGCGGCCACCGGGCTTTCTGGTGTGATACCACCGACATTTGGCAACTTGATCAACCTCCAAACACTTGCTCTTTATGATACTGAGGTATTTGGCTCAATACCACCTGAACTGGGGCTATGCTCAGAGTTGAGGAATCTGTATTTGCACATGAACAAGCTCACCGGTAATATTCCTCCTCAATTGGGTAAGCTGCAAAAGCTTACTAGCTTGCTTTTATGGGGTAATGCATTGTCAGGTTCTATCCCAGCTGAGCTTTCGAATTGTTCATCACTTGTTGTGCTTGATGCTTCTGCTAATGATCTTACTGGTGAAATACCTGGTGACATTGGAAAGCTAGTAGTTCTTGAGCAACTTCACTTGTCTGATAATTCGCTAACTGGGTTGATTCCTTGGCAGT
This sequence comes from Theobroma umbraticum, assembly GCF_002168275.2. NCBI lineage: Eukaryota > Viridiplantae > Streptophyta > Magnoliopsida > Malvales > Malvaceae > Theobroma > Theobroma umbraticum. The sequence goes on along the minus strand of NW_018397260.1, from coordinate 683,713 downwards.
TAAGTAACTGTTCGATTCTGACTGCTCTTCAACTTGACAAGAATCAATTATCCGGTGCAATCCCATGGCAGGTAGGTAACTTGAAATACTTGCAGAGTTTCTTTTTGTGGGGAAATTCAGTTTCTGGAACAATACCATCTTCTTTCGGGAACTGCACAGAACTTTACGCACTTGACCTTTCAAGGAACAAGCTTACTGGTTCAATACCAGAAGAAATTTTCAGTTTGAAGAAGTTGAGTAAGCTTCTGCTTCTGGGAAATTCTTTATCAGGAGGGTTGCCAAGAAGTATTGCAAATTGTCAGTCACTGGTGAGGTTAAGGCTTGGAGAAAACCAGCTTTCAGGGCAGATACCTAAGGAGATTGGCCAGCTGCAGAACCTAGTCTTCCTTGACTTATACATGAATCATTTCTCCGGTGGCCTTCCTCTTGAGATTGCCAACATCACAGTTCTTGAGCTATTGGATGTGCACAACAACTACATTACTGGAGAAATCCCATCTCAGCTTGGGGAGCTTGTGAATTTAGAGCAGCTTGATCTCAGTCGAAACAGCTTCACTGGAGAAATTCCACCAAGTTTTGGTAATTTTAGTTACTTGAACAAGCTCATTCTCAATAACAATTTACTAACAGGGTCTATCCCGAAATCCTTTCGAAATTTGCAGAAACTTACTCTGCTTGATTTAAGCTACAACAGTCTTTCTGGTGAAATTCCACCTGAAATTGGTTACGTGACAAGCTTAACAATCAGTTTGGACTTGAGCTCCAACTTGTTTACGGGTGAAATACCAGAATCAATGTCTAGTTTGACACAGTTACAGTCACTTGATCTGTCTCATAATATGCTACATGGGAGAATTAAGGTTTTAAGTTCCCTTGCTAGTCTTACTTCTTTGAATATCTCCTTCAATAATTTCTCAGGTCCTATTCCCGTAACACCTTTCTTTAGTACTCTGTCTTCCAATTCTTATCTTCAAAACCCGAATCTATGTGAATCTATTGATGGTTCTACTTGTTCCTCACGTCTAATTAGAAAGAGTGGATTAAGATCAACCAAAACTGTTGCTTTGATCTCTGTGATTCTGGCCTCAGTTATTATAGTTGTCCTTGCTTCATGGTTTCTAGTTACAAGAAATCATAGGTATATGGTAGAGAAATCTGCAGGAGCATCATCCTCTTCACCAGGGGCTGAAGATTTCTCTTATCCATGGACCTTCATTCCATTTCAGAAGCTCAATTTTACGATTGATAACATCTTGGACTGCCTTAAGGATGAGAATGTCATTGGAAAAGGTTGTTCAGGGGTTGTTTATAAAGCAGAAATGCCAAGTGGGGAGTTGATTGCCGTAAAAAAGCTCTGGAAAACTAAAAGAGATGAAGAACCTGCAGTGGACTCTTTTGCAGCAGAAATTCAGATTCTTGGACACATTCGGCACAGGAATATTGTCAAGCTCTTAGGTTATTGTTCCAATAAAAGTGTTAAGCTCCTTCTATACAACTACATACCCAATGGTAATCTGCAACAGCTTTTGCGGGGGAATAGAAACTTGGATTGGGAAACCAGGTACAAGATTGCTATTGGATCTGCTCAAGGTCTAGCTTACCTTCATCATGATTGTGTACCTGCAATTCTTCACAGAGACGTAAAGTGCAATAACATACTACTAGACTCCAAGTTTGAGGCTTACCTAGCAGATTTTGGTTTGGCAAAACTGATGAACTCTCCAAACTACCACCACGCAATGTCCAGAGTAGCTGGCTCCTATGGTTATATTGCCCCAGGCAAGCATTTCTAATTACAGAACTTATTCATTGCATTTCATTTTATCATAACTTCGTATGATTAGTTCGAGAAGTGCACTCATGCCTGTATGTTCAGACATAGTTCAAGAAACCTGTTTGACTATAATATTGTAAAACGGTCTTTAACTTGTTTGAGGTCTTTGATTTCATTTGTTATTATGTTGTGTGACATTTAGCTACCAACATATGCTAGTTATTTATTCTTATTCCCGTGCAAGTGTCCTCCGTTTCAAATCTGACAAATGCCCATTATCAATGCAGAATATGGTTATACAATGAACATAACTGAGAAGAGCGATGTCTACAGTTATGGAGTGGTTCTGCTGGAGATACTAAGTGGGCGTAGCGCAGTTGAATCTCAGGTGGGTGACGGAATGCACATTGTTGAGTGGGTGAAAAAGAAAATGGGTAACTTCGAACCAGCAGCATCAATTCTAGACACAAAGCTTCGAGGATTACCAGATCAAATGGTTCAAGAAATGCTTCAAACCCTTGGAATTGCAATGTTTTGTGTCAACTCTTCACCTGCAGAACGGCCAACCATGAAGGAAGTGGTGGCACTGCTAATGGAGGTGAAGAGCCCACCTGAAGAATGGGGAAAGACTTCTCAACCTCTAATAAAGCAGTCCTCAAATCAAAGTTAATTTTGTTCTTTTTACTCTCTTTTAAACTCCAAGAACATCATAGATTGCTTGTCTTTCCTATCGCAAGATAAACAAAGGAGTGGTGCCATTATGGGAAAGAAAGGATAGAGATATTGTTGGATTTGGGTGATGGTCTTGGGGTCTGTTGTACAGTTTTTAGAATCATCAACGTTGCTGATCTGCTCTCAGTGCCTCTCCCTTTTTGTTTTCTTTCATTTTGCTAATGGATCGTGTCACACTTAGCAAATCTTTCAGCCCAATCCTTGTATTCAGTTAGTTGCTGAATATCAGCTGCATTCCAGAGTGAATGGTGATTCACAGCCTTCCATTTGAACAATCCAACGCTTCAATTTTATATCCAATCCTTTGCAAGGTTCCCCAAATTTCTGCCCGAGTTTGAGCTTACTTGTCATTATAAAATCAAATTATAATAAGAACAAAGTAGACGATTTTAATCATCCATATACAGAAATAGTACATTTTACTTAATAGTACTGGCACAAAATGGGAACACTTTTACAACAAAAAATTTAAGAGTGAAGCATAACTTTGCAAATCTTAAGTTGAATCTCCAAGTAAATTAGATTCAAGTGATACTAATCTTGTGAGATAACGTAGATATAAGCTACGAACTGGGGAGGTAGAGACACAGAAAGTTCAATGATCAATCTTATGCACAGATGAATAGAAACCTCAAAACCTGCGACAAGTGATGTAGTTATTGATAGTTGATAACTCTATTATATAGAGTTATTTTGATACATTTTGAGAGCTTAAGTAGCTAGATCTTTGAGATTTTAGGTTTGGATTTTAGCGTTTTAGGTGTTTTTTTAATTTAAGATTGATTACTTGGTAAGTGACTAATTTAAGTTATTTTAGTTAAATTTTATGTTGTTTTATTTTAAATTATTTTAAGAGTAGTTATTGCTAATTTCTCTTATGACTTTTGTAGAAAATTGATGAAAAAGGCTCATTTAATGAAAGTCAGTGCAAGTATAGTGATGACTTCATTTGTATATGTTTCAGTATTTTGACTATATCTCTTTCTAAACAACTCCAAATGAGGTAATTCTTGGACCACTAGAATTATAAGAAAAAGGCTACAACCCTTATTTTTATCAATTCACCCATTTCTGATTGGATTATGGTCAAAATATTTGTTAAATTCGGGGCACTGAAGCAGTACGCAAGGATTGGATATGATGCGGTATTTGGGGCATATCTTTCAATCCAGGAGTCCAATTGATGTGATTCTTGATCCATTCAAAATTTCAGAGACAAGGCTAAAACTTTAATGTTTACCACTTTACCCAGTTCGAAACATGTCAAGGTGAAACTTACGTTTGAAATTGACAAACTGCCATAACACTGGGAGAACAGGGTTGCAACGTTGATGAAAGGAAGCAGACATACAAATTTTCAGAGAGCTCAACGTTGTAGCGCCGCAGTGTTAGGTGACTTTCCAAAAATAAAAGAAGTTGACGGGATTTTGAAAATTAGGTTATTTGGAGCCTATTTAAAGGATTTTTTTCAGAGATTTTGAGGAAGAGGCAGCAAGCAATTATTATGGAGATTGGAAGCCAAGAACAAAGCAAGAAAATAAGAGAATTAGAGAGAGAATCAAGATCACAAAGCTCTAATTATTAGTTTTCTTTCTTACCTTTGTGTTTTTCTTATTTTCTTTGACTTGGATTCATGACTAAATTTATTTGGATGTTGTCTTTGTTAGATATTATGAACTAAATTATTTTTCTAGGATTGCAATTGAACTCATATGTAATCTAAATTTTTAATATCTTTCTTGCTTATTTTCAATAGGATTTGAATTGTTTATTCTAATTTGTTCTTAATGCTTTTAACTGCTTGGTCACCAATTAAATTAATTTAAGAACTTAAACAAACTTGGAAAAGGGAGTTTAGTGCAGATTAAAATTGGGATAGCATATAAACATATTATTTGATTTGCGTATAAGATAGGGATATACCTATAGGTCATATGTAGCCAGATTAGAGTCCGAATTTAATGAATTTATTTTAATTTCAATTCACATAGGGATATCATGTTTTGGTTAAAATAGATATTTTTAGAAAATGAGTCGAGAGACCCTTATAAATAATTTAGGACTCTAGGTTAGCAATTCAACAGATTAAAATAAGTTAAGAAAGAGAGGTAAGATTTAAATAAAGTGTGAGGGATATTGTAATCCTAGGCTTGTTTGATTTGTTGTTTGCCCAATTATCTTGTTGCTTTAATTTTTAATTAAATTAGTTTTAGTTACGTAATTTTTAGTTCAATTAGAATTTAGATTTTAATTATTTAAATAAAACTAAATTGTTCTAATTTCAATACTTAGTAAAATTTTAGATCAATTTTCTGCGGGATCAATACTTTGCTTGCTAATATCCTATTTATTCGATAGGTATACTTGTATAGTGAAATTTTAACTGACAATAGCCTTTAATATTAAAGTGATTTAAAAAGAAAAAAAAAAAGGGAAGGGCACTGTGATGCATGCAAGTATTGAAATTAGGCCTTCAGATGAATAGAAATCTAGTAGAGGGTAGAAGGGAGGACGAGAAAGGAAAGCCTTCAACAGCATGCACGTATTGGGAGTAGGCCCTGTGATGCAGCTGAAAAGCAGACAGCCAGAAACAGGCCATGCTTCCCTCCCTCTATCCCACATGCCTAAGCAGACAAATAGATTTGTCCCTCCCCCCTCTGGTAATCTTAGTCTTCACTTTGGTCCATCACTCTTTATAAATTTTTAGTGCTTTTTTGGTCCAAATGGAAGATCTCTGCTAATAAGCGACCTAATAATCAGCTCATTACAACGTCCCCACAAGCCTCCTCTCTGCTCTTCCTTTCTCTTTTACATTCCCTTTCTAATAAAAAAACAAAGCGCTCAACAGTTGTTGTTCTGTCTGGACTAAGCCTGACACTGACAATACAATATGTGAGGATCTATGATGAGTTCAACAGCCTCTTTTCTTTTCCTTTGTGTTGAGGTCGATTGAGATTTGATGACCATTTTCAATGAAAAGTCCAAAAGAGCGATGGAAGGCTGGTCCCTACCACATGGGAAACCAAGGCCTGTTGGCAACAACAAACCTTCCCTTCATGATCTCATCCAACCATTGTCTTTTTCCAGTCTTCTTCAGTCAATTTCTTGTTCAAGATATGTCGGGTTTTGCAGCTTTCGGTACAAGGATCAAAACGTGCGGCTATTGCCGATATGCGTACTCAGGACCATCCATGTTGGTAACAGTTACCTAGCAGCCTTTTCCTTTTATCGACTCAAGTCATGAAAGCCTTATCGATACGCCCCCGCTTTCCAATTTTCCCCCATCATGGGCTTTCATCCCCACTCATTTCCAGCAAACCAACATGGTTTTGGAACAGCATTTGGTATTTGTTATCACAAATAGAAGGAACCAACACTTGGTACCCGGAAAGACTTGAAACAAATCTCCTTTCCCCCACGTTCTCTCAGCAATCAAACGCTTTATTCTCTTTATTGTGGTATTCTGCTTGAATTAGTTGTTTCAATGTGCATGTTCAGATAAACCTACAGGATTTGTTGGCAAAACATGATTTGAGCATGCAGACTATCAAATTTGCGAAAAATAAAAGCAAATTATTGGCTATTGACTGAAGCTTCAGAGATGTATGTGGTTTGGCAGAATTAAACAAATGCAAGGCATGTGCAGCGACAGACCCTGGCCTCTAATCAATTGGAATATCAATCCTAATCACTCCTAAATGTAGACCAAGATCACTTTCATGAGCTTGTAAAGGCTCCAAGTCAAGCCCTAGTGATGATTAATTTCTATTATCAACCAAAGACAGCCAGAGATCAATGAAAGCAAATGCATCTTCACAACACAAGACTGATATCAACTTTTGTTACTGGCTTACTACCAGTTGGGAGTTATAACACGTTCTACCTTGTTATAAGCCATGCTGATTTCCACCCAGACATTACTTTGAAAAGCTGAGTGAAGAACAGGAGACAAAATCAGCAGTAGGGGTACAAAAGATCGTAGACAGATGTTGTACCCCTGAATAAAACTAGTAGGAGAATCTTGTCACGGAGTAATTCAAATAAAGAATGATGAGAGACCCTTTACCACAAATTATTAAACCAATAACAAAACTTAGGAACAAAGATTTTAACAAGGACTGCATGAAAGAAATACAAGGGGAATGGTACAAGAAGTCCACAGTAGACTTATACACTAGCTATCTGAGGTCAACTAAGAAATCTGTATCATAAACTTCTATGAATTGACAACAAATCCTGCGTCAAAGGTGCCAGGGGAAACGCAGACACAGTACAAGGCTGATGCCAAGAGCCTTGTTATCACAGTGAGGACTCCTACCTGAAGAGCCTTGTAATCACCAGTCTCCTCTCTCATCCTCTGGACCCTCCCTTTCCAGTTATTGTCTCAGATCATCTTCTGAAACAAAGACACATCCTCGAAGCCAGTCTGATTCCTCAAATATCTTTTGATTCAATTGAGAAAGAGGTTCTACCAAAGTGAAATTGTTTAAAACGTTTTTTATTACAAAGTGTTGTGTTTTTTACTTTTTGAAAGGTATGATTTCATTTCAAGTGGAAGAAGGTCGGCATTCAGCAGACAAGATTATGTGTCCACAGACTATAGGCCTAGAACCGTCGTCTCTGATGAACACAAAAGATCAGCATCTGGTAGTTGTCACCACCTTGAGACTCAGTTATATAATTACAAAAAAATAATCTCCTCCTGTAACCCAACCCCTCAACTCACATCCAAACAGGTCGACAGACACAAGATCCCTTCGATCAAAAAGATTTTCACTCAGCACTTACTCTTGGCCACCCTCTCGGCGGTTGGGAGAGAAGGAAACAGCATACCATCCTAGGTGACCCATGAACCATCCAAAGATCATCTCCGTCCGCTAATCGAAAAACCGCCTGCTCTCTTTTGCTTCACTTGACCCTTCGTTGTCAACTCCTTGCCATTTGTTATCCTCATTTTTTTGCAAAACATGACCTTGAGAGCTGGCCAATCATAAGAAAGAGTTCCACGCATCCATCCACTCACAATATTTGCTTTGGGCAACCAGAGTTGGTTCCCAAGGTGACCATCCATGTTGGAACAACAGGAACCATAAACAAGCGAAGAAAACCAGCAGCATCACAAAGAAAGAAAAACACGACAGACTTCCAAGGCTCAAAACGCCAAAAGATGGAGACAAAATAGAAAACTAGTAGAAAGATTTTCCAGCGGTCAGAACCACAATCGGCAGAAACCAAAAGAGAGATGAAAGCAAAGCATCAGATAGCCTCCACAATAAAAAGACGCCAGCTGCTCTCTGATTTCTAAGCTCAACGCCATCATCAATCACGCCCTCTTTCAACTTCGCAGCAAACCTCCAACCTCCTCCAAGAGGACCCAAACCTCATACTTTGCCCACATCAGATGCCTAAAGTCTCACCCACCTCCACTATTCTCAATCCCTCTCTCCCTTACAACGTGGTTAGCCGCCTATCAGGGAATGATCAAAGTTTCTCGAGTGAATTGAACCATTCATTGTGGCATGTATATGTGACAACACCGGAAGCTCAAAATCCTGGAATTGCAAAATCTACAACAAAAATCAGATTGCCGTGTGGACATTATACATCCATAATCTCCTCCTGCCACCCAAGTCCTAACCATTGTTAAACCAATTGCTCAAAAAGCATTACAATGTTAATTATAGATCATTTTTCACAAAAGTCCACTCTGATAATGGAATCATTGAGGTGAGGGAGCAACATGACAATTTAAATTTTAAAGTCCCTGATAAACCTTTCCACATGTTAACTCCAATGCATGCTCCGAGGCATCAGAAACCTTTCCAAACACAAGTTCAAACAGATTATCAAGAGGAAAAACTTATACAGTAATAATGCGGCAGCTATTACGTCCTTCAAGGAATCTAATGGATAATCTTCCCGAGGAAACATCCACAAATTACAAATGCCAGTTTGAATGAGGCTATATTAGGGCAACTTAACATGCATTAGCTCCCGTGCAAGGAAGAACCTAAATCCAAAACATACAATCATACCCACTGCAATCTATGGAGTTATCTGGTTTGACTTCCACTAATTAAGGCTTCTAGTTTGAAAGAAGCAAAAGTTTCTTAGCAAACTAATAATTCAGACTGATTATATTGACAAATGGCTGAGTATTCAAACTAAGTTTTTCATAAATCCTAAATCAAAGCTTCACTCATGTTCAGATAATGTGCTCATAACAGAACATTTGTTTACAGAAAACAGCCATTCATTTCTCGAACCATGAAAATGTATCAATTTGCTAGTTCCTGAGAAAAAATGGAATGCGCAGGGTATGTTACTCAGACTTGGGTGAGTATCCGATATGCATCCAACACAAGTTCATTTCGTTTCTTCTAAGGGGTGTGTGTCAGACACAGGTATCCATCTGACATGAGTTTATTCAATTTCTTCTAAGGTTTTCTTCATATTTGGCAGGTCTCTATACCCATGGCCATCGAACATGTGTCAGACATGCGTAATTCAAAGGAAAATGAAGGTTAGAGCAACATAACGTAGAGGTACTAAAGGCAAGCAAGAAAATCAATAATTGAGTGAAGAGGAAATTTTCTATGCAGGCATTCAACATCAACCACAAATTCTTTTACAAGTTAAATATTATACTGAAGTGTGATTACTCTGACTGTTCAGAAACAGAGGCAAGAAAATCCAAAGGTCCTTTTTCTGAAGCACCTTAAATAAAGAGATGGCTACTTGACTAGTATAAACCTGGTATTATGAAGCTCTTCCTGGTGGTTCATAGGAATATAAATATGAAACGCCTAGCAAGGGTTCAAAGAAGTATGTGTCCCTTGTTGATAAAATCAGAACTCAAGCTACGATATACTGGTGAGAAAGAAGTCAACTTTTCAATGTTGAACATACTTGTATAACATAGTTTCAAGTTTTTAACTAGCATTAAAAGTATGGTTCATTTGCTTTTAAAAGTACTTATTGTTCATAATTTCAGAACAGTCATAACCTCAGAACCAACTTATACAACTGTTATTGGCAATATAGTTTTCTTTCTTCACGCACCTTTTTCTGCTTTCTCTTTCTGACTAAAGAAAAAAAATTCAAAAGTTCTTCCTCCTTGAGTTCATTCTTCAAATACCATTAAGCAAGTTATACATCGAAAAGGAAATCCTTAGAAAATGACTAATCTCTCAACATAACATCAAACGATGTTTGGTTTCATCATTCCAATATTACGTTGAGGACATCATATTATCCAGTTGTGCATCTGATGCTCTCAACTAGTCAAGCCAGGGTATCTACTGGTATTGCAGGTAAAGATAGCCAGAACATGGTAGCATTAAAATCTCCAAAACAAGCTGTCATATGATTTAGTAGATAGTAAGAGATTAAAATCCTAAAAGACTTCCTACGATGTGATTGGCAGCTTTCACTAGTGTACCAAATATGGCTGTTTTAAGTAAATCAGAGTTTATGATCATCTCTTCTTCATCCTCCTGGCTGAACAACTAGCTCTGGAATTCCCCTTGCCTATTTAGCTGGCTAACAATTCTCTATGAACAATTTAAACGTATTGCAACATTTCATGAATGCAAGTAATGCCAGATAGTGGTTTGAAGATTTGTTGTGATTAAGTGCCAGAAAAATGATTAGATGGAGAGATGCGTCATGTTGGACCAGGGACAATATTTATCCTTCAAACAAGGGACGGTAAAACCAAAAGTGGATAAAGTAATGAAACCAATCCGTGTTTCAATCAAGTGTGAAGATATAAAATTGCCCATCTGAACCAGCTTTATCAGCATGGCATCGTGTTTTGGATTGCTCTCCAGATAACACACAATATTCTAACCAAACCGCCCATGGATTTTACCTCATTGTTTAACAATCCAATTTGTCTGTGCTTATATATTTTCAATTAACATGATTTCACTTTAACTATTGCTCAATTTCGTGATTGTATTCCCCTGCAAATCCAACTAATACTTCTTAGAACTAGCAAAATGGAAAACCTGCCTATTTTGAGCAATTCTGCCAGAAGCCAATAACAAGTGCAAGAAAACTAAGAACTGATCCAAAAAAAAAAAAATCCAGATAAACAATAAGGATGCTATTATCATCTCATCATAGATGATACAAGTTTACAACAATTCTAAATACTTCCCTCTAAATAGTAGACATTTTCTTTTATCATCATCATCAAAATCATAATCGTAGAACGTAAAACGTATTAACCCGTTATTCAAAATGGTATCGTTTCAATCCAATCAAACGTCACCACTAAAATCACTAAACCCTCATCTCTATCAGGTCTGACAAATGAAGCGAAGCAAAGCAAAGCCAAAAAATTTGATTTTGAGGAAAACCCATTTGAACCAACCTCATCAATCATCCAACTGTTGAAGCTCCGCCTTTAACTGCTCAATCTTAAGCCCCATCGAACGTTGCAAAGCAGACTTTTCGGATTCCGGTAGCTTCCCCAAAAGCCCTTCAAACATGTTCAAAACCTCTTGAACAGCCGCACGAGCACACTCTGCTTCTTCATTGAAGTAAACAGTCTCTTTAGACTCCATTGCCATCTCTATCTCCTCTCTTGCCTCTGCAAACTTGAGGTTGATGGAGTCAACTTCCTTGTTTACGTCCAACCCAGATGCTGACTCATTACTGTACTTTCTCAGGTTCTGGTGAGTTGGGTGTTGCGTCTGTGAGGTTTGGAAGATTGGGTATTGAAAAAGATTGGGTTTTGAGTGGAAAAAAAGGGGTTTTGGAAATGGGACTGAGTTAACCAGCTTTGTTGGAACCGGTGAAAGCGAGTTGATGGTTAATGGAGATGCGGGTTTTGGAGATGATTGAAAAGGGTGTCTCAAAAGGAATTTGTAATGGGAAATTTTTGAACGATAAGGCATTTTCGGATTTTTCTTTTTTCACTTTAATTCAACACACAGAGGCGAAGAAGAACAAAGTAGAGGAAAGAAGAAAGTGTCGGGAATAATAAAAATAATTGAAAAAAAAAATCTAACCTTTTGAGAATTGATGTACTTGTTGAGAGTTGCGCTCAACTTCGTATACACAAAATAGTAAGGAAAAAAAAAAGTGTATTATAAATAAAATAAGGGTATTTATAAGCTTATAACTCCTAAATAGAATTTGAATATAAGATAAAAATAAAATTAAATCTTGTGTATAATAAATCAGTAAATTTAAGAATTCAAATCATATTAACATTTCTGAGAATGTGCAGACATTTTTACCCTATACGTGGGTTGAACTTTCTGTCTATTGTTCTATCTGACTTGTTTAATTTTCTGATTTCCATGAACCATTAACTTGATAAACTTGATCTGATACGAATTCTTAGACCGTGACAATGGAGAAGAAAGACAGAAATTCTAAAATTGAATATAAAATTCCAATAATAATTGGATCCAGCCCTAAATATACTATATAAAAACAAAGTGCATTTGCTTGTATTATGCTGCTTTATACAAATATTTAAGGAGAAATCTTTGTGGTTATGAGCAACCTTGCTTGGTTGTTGTAGTCCTCCAATTGGGATAGGTTCAACTGTTCTGGGACGAAACCGGCCACCATTAACCAAACCATCAACTACGAGTTCAGGTTAAAGCATCAAGGATAGCATGCACGTTACCAGTGAAGGTCAATGTTCACCTAAACCACACATGACCAGTCAGATTCTAACAAATCCTTCTACTTTCAACGACCCGAATTCTAGCAAAACAAAAGGCTATATAAATCTTCCTCACCATGTCCTGAAAACTCACTCTCAGGTTCCTTCTCATGGCTCGCCAACTTCTCTTCACAGCAGCACCACCCCTGAGCGCATCTCAAGCAGGTCTGGCTGCAGTTACTCTTCTTTTATGCGCTTTTGCATTCATCAAGTGTGCTTCTCACTCGCGTAAATTGCGTCGTCAGTGGAGAGCTTGTTATGAATTTTTTGACGAAGATCCGGTCATAGAAATAAACCATGAAGTTATGACCACCGGGGTTCATGGCTATCAACCTGATCAACCTGAAGATGTTGACAGGAGCACGTTCAGCGGTGGACAACCTGTTTGGCAGAAAAACATACTCATGGGAGAGAAATGCCAGCTTCCGGATTTCTCTGGGGTCATCATATATGATTCTGAAGGCAACATTGTAACCCCTCCCAAACCTGCTCACCCTCTACTCACCCGGAAGTAAGACAAGTTGAGGCGTATGAAGACTGTCGACTAGAACTTTCAAGTGTGGCTCTTATTTCCAAGCTAGCTTAACAAAGAGTTCCCTTTAGATGAATCTATATCAGGATAATGACAATATAGTAGAATCATCAGAATATCCTGTAAAACAAAGCTTTCTGGAATCTTTAAACCCGTACATACTGAATTCTGTACGTTGCAATTGATGTTCTGCTACTTTAAATATTATAAACTATGGCACGGTCACCGTGGAGGAAATCAATGCCTATGCAAATAAGAACGATTACATCCCGCCTCCATCTATGAATTTTCAGCACAGCACGCTAGTATAACTCCCACTTGCCACTAGGCTATATGGCATCCTCAGCTAACTCTTGAAGGGTGTATACTGTACGGACGATCTAGATGTATTACAACCAGTTCTTAGTGGTAAGCAAGATCAGAAAGATCTACAAAAAATGGAAATCTTTTTTTTTTTTTTTTTCATTAATGAAGTTTACATGCTAAAAGCCATCTGCAAGATCCAGAAATTTTTATCGCAATCAACTACGCCTAAATGAATCTGTCTTGCTAGAGGAAGCTCGCCCCCTAAACCCAACAACATTCAGTTTCTTGGCCGTAGAATTCACTCCACTGGACCTGTTTTTCTTTCCCACTGAAGATGCTTTAGCAGACTTCATATTTTTTGACACCTTAACTATTTTCTTTGAAGGTCTTGCTGGAGTAGGTGATTTTACTGATTTCACAATTGAGGGTTTTTTCCCTGATATGTGAGCAGACACAGCTTTAGTCTTGTTTTTCTGATTTGGCACTTTAATCAGTCTAGCATTCTTCCCCTTCTGCTCAATTATCTGAGCCCTTGCAATGTCCCTTCGGACATTTTCAGCAGTAAGAGATTCCAAACTCTCATTCTTTCTTATGGCCTCCTCAATCCTTTCAGCCAACAATACGTTCTTCTTAGCCACCAAACTTGTTACTTTACCTGAAAAGAGAAGATTAATTTTGCAATTAAATTTTCTATACGACTTCGAAAATCAAAATTGCAACAAACCTTAAGAATTTCTAAACCTGATAAAAATCCACTTTGCATCTAAGTGGAGACAAAGAAGATATGACGTTAGAAGCAAAATGTCGTAGTAAGATTCATGTTGTAAACTGATTAGTTTGTCCACTTAAAGATGCAATAACAGAAGTAATTTACAAATAGATACTTTTTGTTTTTGTGAGGGAAAAAGGGGGTCAAGGAACAAATTGATCCCCAAGGGGAAGGTAAAAAACTATCTATTGATAACAATAGCACTGTTGGTTGGGAATATGATATATAACTAAACATATCTTTTGGCAAATCTCCATACAGTATATTTTACCATTTGGTTGAAAGAAGAAATATCAAGATTGGTGAAGTCTATAAAGCAAATCATTAGGAATTTGAATGTGCAGCATCTCAAACTAACACCCATGGTGCATTCTTTACAAAGTTAAAATGACAATAACACTTACTTTATTTAAGTGAATAGAAAATAAAACAAGTAATGCACAGACTTGAAATGACCTAGTTACTGACCTTTGGCACCCATACGAGCTGTTCTCCCAGTGCGATGAAGGTAGTCAATCTAAAAGGCCAAGGAAAAGTAAAACCGAAGAGAATTAGAAAGAAAGGAGGAATAAGAGCAAAGGAGTTCAGGTTAGAGAAAAGAGCAAGCTAGGACTCTTAACATTTTGACCAAAGATATGATGGCTTACAGAGTTTAAGGGGAAATCAAACATGATAACATGATCAACATCCAAGTCCAGTCCCCTAGCAGCCAAGTCCGTGCAAACCAATGTGGGACAGTCTCCATCATCACTCTTGAACTTATTCAGGTTTTCAACCCTGTTTTTATATGGAAAACAGTTGGACTATATCCTTTGGACAAACATAGATGTGTAGGTGCTAGATCTAGATGTAATATCTCACCTTTGTTCTGCAGGCACTTCGCCATGGTAATTGACAGTAGAGATCTGATTTTCTCCAAGAAAATGATCCACAGCACGGCTAGAGTTTAATGTGTTACAGAACACCATCACCCTGTTTCCCTTAGCTAAGCTTGGCTCAAGAACCTATAATGGATAAGCAACTAAACCTATATAATTTACCGTACTTAGTCAGAATGCTCATATCACAGAACTAGAACAGTTTTGTTGTTAAACTTAAAATCAATTTGACATCTCAAATTTTCCTTATAAAGTTAATGTTGTCGAAGAAAATACTTCACTAATTTTTTAAAATTGGTTAAACAAACTATTGTTCAGAGAACATGCATCTCACTTGTTAACATCATTTCCCAAGATCCTGGCCAAGGAAAAAGAAAAAATAGAAGCCTTCATAGATTTTGACAACCAGAGAGTATAAGTCGGACAAAGATATACAATACAAACCAAAGGTAAGAGTTAGGAAGCAACTTCAACGTGACAGATTGCAAAACCCTAGAGTACTATTGTTAGCAGTCTGGCAATCTGAGAGAACAAATCCTCTGCAGTGGCGTTTTCTTATTCTACCTAGTGCATGCGAAAACTATCTACACCACATTCATATTAGGGAAAATTACACTTTACCCTCTATGATGAAGATCCTGTTTTAAAGCATTGCCATCCAATTTAAAACCTGTAGGCAATAGGTCCAAAGGTCCAAGCCGAATGTGAGACCACTACAAACTATAAACCTAATTAATGTAGGGTAACACTACTTAACAAAGCTCATATGTAGGCCAACAACTGACTGAAACATGCCTAACATGTGATCAACAAAACCAGAGCAACAAACAATTGAGCTCTGCTATCATATTCAAGTGTGGGTGTCCAACTTAAAACCAATTGGGAATAGTTGGAAAGGCCCAACTGAATCTAAGGCCAATACAAACTACAGATATAACTGACATGGCTTAACACTCATATTCAAGGATTTTTATATAGTTCTTATCCTAGAGGAATCCTCCTTGATGTCAAAACTACATTAACTAAGTTAAATTTAAAATAGCTTTGTAGAAACAAAATTGAAGAAATTGTAAAAAGAATTATAATCAAAACTCAAAAGTATTGACATGGAACTACTCCTTATTTTTGTGGGATCACCATTTAAATAAGAAAAGTTGGAAGTTCTACCAGATGAACCGTGTTATCAAGGAGATGCCTTCTTTTGCAACAATTGCATATGTGTATTAACTACATTTTTAAAAAGTACTATAATATTGTCCTCTTATTTTGAATAACACTATAAAATGGTCGTCTTGAGATTTTCTGCCGGAAATTCTACAATATTGAATGACATAACCACTATTCTTTTATTGCTCACAATCCACAAGTGAATGAGAAAGAACCACAGAAGTAGACCTGCAATAATGCTTCCAGCTTGTTTTCAGAACCTGAAAGTTTGATGAAATCATGCCGAGCAGATGCTATTTTCTTGTGCAGTGTTGATGTTCGTAGATGTTCTATTCCTTGAAATTCCTCGTCGATCAGCTTCTGCACTGCCTGGAAAATCTTGCAAATATTAATATCTCAAATTCTCAATAAACCAAAGCAAACCACTAAAAAGCAAGTTACTATGGACCTAAATACATAAGTAACTACACACTTAAATTATCTCTCAAGTGTTCATTAGAAAGTGGAAAGATTCAATGTTGATGGTTTGTCGAGAGGAAAACCTGGTGATGCTGGAATAGGCAGGGTACCATAAGACAAGGTAGGCTCTGTTAAGATAATGTTTTCTAAATCAGTTGGTCTTTATTGACTCAAATCTGGCTGAGTTGCTTGCCAGTAGAGAAGCCTTTATCATTTATGCTACTTCAAAATAAGCCAATTCTCATTGCTTAATTATTGAGAGTGATTTCCTCAATGCGTTCAATTGACTTTTAAATCCTACCTCAACTCTATAGAAATTGACAAAATTTATTCTACATATTGAAGCTCTAAAGCTGCAGCTAGGCAAATGGCAATCCAGCAAGTTCCTCATACTATTAATGAGTTAGCAGCTGGTCTTGCTAAATCTGGTATCCTACGGTTGCAAAATTATTTCTTTTAGAGTTTTTGAAGTGGTAGTTTTTTTGTTTCCACCAAGGTCTGACAGTGAATCTTTATCTTCTGCCTTGGTTTGCTCTGTTTTTACTTGTATTTTTGCTTAAATGTTCTTTGATGAAATAAAACTCTTTCTTGCTATTCATAGAAAAAAGGAAGGGGGGAGATAATAAGTAAACCCTCAAAATTTTGTTGACATTTTATTATTTTCTGTAACAGCCTGCAGAAAGATAAACCTTTGGCATCTCCCTCTTTAAATCCACCTAATATATAATCAAGTCAAAAGCGCCAAATACAGATCTCTGGAAATGTTCTACCTAATAAGTTGGCTTCTACATATAGCACTGGCATTAAATTATCTAAAGGCAGCACAATGTCAAGAAGCAATATGACAGATTAACCTCTAAAATCCAATGCCCTGAACAGAGCCAGAAGCATAAAAAGCACACCTATAATAATTACCCAAGTAATAAAATTGAATTTTTCCTTGTTCAGCATCTCAATATCACTCAATCTCTAGATCCCACAAAATGTAAATGGACTTACTCTAAAAAAAATAAAGGTAAATGATAACATTTTGTGAGCAAGACAAAAAATTTAATTTCAACAAGAGAGCATAGCATATTGAATGTCCGGCACAAGAGTAAGATGAGCCAGCAAACCTTTGTCATAGTAGCAGTAACTAAAATAGTTTGAAATCCTTGGCCATTGGGCTTTAATGCACGATTTTTTAGTGGACCAAGAAATTTGCGAATGTCAGGACCAAAGCCACGGTCAAACATGGTGTCTGCCTCATCCAAAACCTACAAAAAGATTAGCAACATCAATAAGTACATAGATCAATTAAAATTTCTTCACAAATTTACTGACACCGAGTAGATATTGTGCTAACTTGGGGTAAAAAGATACAGACACTGCTGTATAGAATAAGTAAATTCAGATATATATGTTAGGACATGTACCAAGTATTTGATGTCACCATAAACCATGTTGCCATCCTCGATATGCTGAAGAACCCTGCCAGGGGTCCCAACCACCATGTCAATTGGGTTATTCAAAGAATCCTCTTGTGGTCTCAACCTGCCTCCACCACTGACCAAGGTGGACCTAAATCTTGCATGATGGCTAATAGACTTTGCCACACGAAAAACCTAAGAGGCCCACTAATTAATAACTATAAAGGCAAAATCTATAACAATTCTGAAGTCCAAATAGCAGAGGGAGTAATGAAAACCTGCTCAGATAGCTCCCTTGTGGGGCATAGAACAACTGCCCGAGGACGCCGGGGCTTTGTTAGCATACCTAACATCGCCTCATTCAGCCTCAGCAACTGTAAGACCATTATATAAAGCCAGATTACCTTTAAATTTTTAGAATTTCCAGTACCAACATAATCCACATAAAATTGGTCTTAATGCTACAAAGCATGCAAGAAGCTATAAGCAAAATCCATCTTTACTGGTCATATGTTAAAATTTTCCAACCTACCACAAACTAAGATGGAATTGAACTGATAGAAGTAAAACACATATCTCCAAAATCCAAAATCACAATTCCAGTGCTGTGGATGCAAATGAAAACTAAGTGGCCCAAACTCAAGAAAGATATGAAAAACACACCAAAATTTCAATTGATCCATAAGGCATAATACGATAAAAATCCAAAACTTAATCCAATCAAGCGAACATCAAAACACCTCAAAATTCAATTGCATCACAAAGGAAAAATATAAGAAAAATATACCTTTAAATCACCAAAACACAATAATTAACTAAAAACAGAATGAAATGAGAAAAGGCAAACATGCAAGGAACCACAAAAGCACCTCTAAAAACAATCCAAAATTTATTCCAAAAACCAGTCAGTGATAAAAAAAACAATAAGGACAAAAGCGGACCTGAACAAGTGGCAACATGTAAGCAAGAGTCTTGCCAGAGCCAGTATGAGAACCCAAGACCACACTTCTCCCTTCCAAAACAGAAGGAATCCCAATACACTGAATCTCAGTAGGAACTTCAATCCCCATCTCTCTAACAGCACCCATCAATTCTTCACTCAAACCCAACTCCTCAAAACTCTCAACCATCCCCTTTTTCTTCTTCTTCCCCTTGTCAGAAGCCTCACCCTCTTTATCAAAGGCAGCCACTTTTTCTTGAGGTTTAGAGGGTGATGGGGTTCTAGTAGAGTCTTTGAGGTGTCTCGTTCTAAGTCTTTCAAGTAGCATGGAATGTCTCAATTGGTCAGGTTCAATGGTGGCGGGGGTCGCGGCTGTGGCAGTGCATAAAGGCTTAAACCCTGGTAAAAGCCTAGAGGGTTTAGGGAGTTTGAGAAATGGGTAGTGACAGAAGTGTTTGGTTGAAGACAGAAGAGAGATAGAAAGGAGAGTTCTTGATGCTCCTCCCATCATAGCTTTCCGCATCATGCTCTCAGGGCAGTTGGGTTTTTGTGGGTTTTATCAGGACTTTGGTATTGTCTGAGAAGGAGTTTAATGATGATGATGATGATCATGATGCGATGGTGTCCGTATATCCGTTTAGGTTGGGGTAAAGAATGGATCAGGCTTTCAGCCCAACCAGGAATACAGGTTGGCCGCGAAATGGGTTTGTAGCATTAAGTTACCCCTATCTAATACAACTATACATAAGGTTCAATTTAGTGGTGAATTTAAAATTTTACATGAGAGATGATTAAAAAATAATTAAAAAAAAATTATATTATATATATATATATATATATCAATTAAAAATTGAGGAGTGAGGATTGCTACCATCTTCCACCATTTAACTTTGCTAGTGGGGTCAAGTATCTTATATTCAGATTTGTGATGAATTTATGTAGTAATTTTACTATCTAGCTCGAGTTCAGATAAGATACAAATATCACCTTTTATATATTCAAAAACCTAAACCCCTATATTTGAATTTAGAAAGAGTTCAGGTAGTAATTTTACTATGCATCTCGAGTTCAAGTAGGATAGGTACGATACGATATCACTCTTTGGATGCTCAATATCCAATGCTTGAACCCATTTATACATATAATAATAATAAAATTAAAAATTGAGAGGTGCCAATTGCTACCACCCTCCATCCTTTGGCTCAATAAGTGAATTTAAATACCTTATATTCAAATTTGAGAACGATTCAAATAGTAATTTTTCTATTTGTCTCGAGTTCAAATAGGATTCGGATATCTTCTTTTGAATATCCAATACTCGATACTTAAACCTGTTTATAAATAAATAAGTATAAAATATATTGTATACTTTTAAAAGGAAAACCTTGACTAAACTCCTGGACAAACAATAATCTTGCGAATTTTATCAAATCTAATTTTTTAATATTTTATGAAAAGAAATTTATTTATTTTTCTCACTTAATTAAATATATATATATATATATATATATATAGTTTTGTTTTCGTCTCTAACTTTAAACAAGTATTTAATGCATTTGAGTATTTAATGAGTAATTTTAAGATATTAGAGTATGAGTTTAGATAATATTTTTAAATTTTATTAAAGTAATTTTAGGGTTTGCGTACTTCAAAATTTAAGTTTAGATACTTAAAAAATAACGGGTACCTTATCCATTGACATCTTTATTCAAAGCTAACCATGAGTTGCACTATTCTCTAATCTAATCTATTATTATAAATATATATAAAGTTAAAGTTTTTGGTAAAATAAATTTTTTTTCTAAGGTTATAGTTTAGGTGAATATCATGTTTCATCTAATTTATTAATAAATTTAATTGAATTTAATTTTAATTTCTATTAAATATTTTAAATAATTAAATAATTATATTTACTTTTTTAATAGTTTTTTTTAAATTTTATTCATTCATCCTTTATTCTTTTACTTTGTTTACATTTATTCACACTCACATATTTTCTATATTTATGGATAAATAAATGACCTAGATTTAATCATCAAGCATAAAAGAAAAAAAATTAAAATACACTTTATTTAGACATTAATATTATTGATATAAATATATTCATACAAAAAGTTTTTTAAAATTAAACATAATGATAATTATAATGAAAACTATACCATAAATTTAAGTTATTAATATACTAATATATGAATGTAAATTATTATATTAACTTATTTTTGTATTAAGTTATTAATATACTATACTATATATATTTATTAATATACAATATAGGGTTTATACGCTATAGACTACTAGACTATAATAACTTACTTTTAAAAGTTATTAATAAACTATAATAATATAATATAACTTATATTAAAATGGTAAGTTACATTAAATTATTAATATTAGTATACTATAGTAATATAACTTATATTACTAAATTAACCTATATTAATATTAGTATCATATAATAACATAACTTATATTAGTAATTAAATATAATAACATAGTAATATATTATATATTGATATATTAATGAGTTAATGCTATTATATTATAACATACAACAATATACTACATATATTATATGGTATACTTATTAATATACTAATTAATCAATAACAATATATTATTATATAGAACAATATACTATTATATAGTATATATATTATTTGACTTCTTAGTATATTTATATATTGTATAAGTATATATTAACTATACATAGTATTAGAATATAGTTATACACTATAAATAATACATCTTAATACAATATATATTATATAATTATATATTACTTATATATAGTAAACATTAATATAGTATACATTGTTTACAATTTTACATTATATAATATATATCTTAATACACTATACATAGTATACTTTTTTTTTTGAGAATTCTATATATTATACTTATTAATATACTAACTAGTCAAAAATTATATATTAACAATATACTAAATTAGTATATTAGCAAAATTATAAGTAATAATGTAATAGGTGGTAACAAATTGTACATTATTAATATATTATTAAATAAATTAAAAAAAGAAAAAAGTTAAAAAAATTCTGTTAAGTCGGTTAAAATTATTTAATTGACTAAAATTAGTTAATTTAAAGTTGGTTAAAATCATTATATTGGTTTAGTTCAATTAATTTTTTTAAGAAGGTTGATTAAGTAAGTTAATGGTATTTCTTAACAGATTTAATTGAATGCTCACCTTTACACATAAGCATGTCACATCACTATTTATCTTGACATACCAATATGTCATGTCAACATAATGTAAAATAATATAATAAGTAATGATTTAATTAACAATAATTAATCAATTGTTAATAATAAAAATTTATTTGATTTAAAAAATATATAATGATTTAATTGAACATAATAATGATTTAATTGAACATAATAATGATTTAATTGAACATAATAAAAGAATAAAAATTTATTTAAATTTTCATAAATAATTTAAGAATTTTTTTTAAATATATGACAAGATAATAATCTCTTGAACAACATATTGTATCTAAAAAAAATTATAATGTTTGAGATTCAATTAGTTTATTCATTGCAAGAGAAGTAGACAGAATTTGCTAACGACAGTTAGCTCAATAAAATAATTTTTATTTACAAATGAATGTTGAGTATTACTCCAAATTCCACATCTTTTTGAATTGAACATCTAGTCTCTCAAATGGGATGAGCTATTACTCAACCAACTAAACACTTCTCATAATATTACAGTATCCGAGCATGTTATGCCTAATAAATGAATAGGGGGAACTCTTCTTTGTCATTCGGGGGAGTAACGAAAACATGCATCAGGCAGGAGGCAAATCATCTCTACGGATTGAATCAAGCTGGATTGGTTTGAGCCTTATGAACAAATTTCAACAGGATTAATCTTCACCAGGTTCCTCTTCACCCCAGTATACACTCAACCAAAGAGAAGAACAGTACTGATTTTATGGAGCTGTCACCATTTCTCATTTGATCAACACATAGCAACAGACTTGAGATTTTGCATGAGTAGTGATTAAAGGGTAATCATACAAAATTATGAATTGAGTCATCGATTCGATTCAGGAAAAAAATTAAAAATTGAGCCTGCTACCACTTCGGTCTGCCCTTTTCAGCACAGGACTCAGACATTCAGGATCATGCCTGACTACCCTTCGCGCAGAAAAATTTTGTTGCATAATTGGAGCTCCAATGTCCAGGATCAAACAACATAGATAGAAGTCAGAACTCTCCAGCAGTTTGGTTTCATAACTAGCTTTAAAAAATATTGGTCAAATCCAAAAGAAAAACAAATGTTCTCCAACATCACAAGACAAACCCCGAATTTGAGAAGAAGTCACTTGTACCATCTAACATAAACAGAGAATTAGTTACAATTAATTTTTATGATTCAACAGATATCAAGCTGTGCACTCACTCTACCTCGAGTTACAAACCTAACATATTGTAACAATCAAGTTGAGTGCAGTACCATCCTCCTATATATGGATCCAAATTTTCCAGTCCTTAAAAAAGCGTAAAGATTAAGAGTTATAGCAACTTTTCAAGACTGTACATATGGAAGATGGAATTGCTGCTTCATACCATGGCACGGCTTACAACCAATGACAGTACTCAAGACAAATGAAGGGAATCCATTGCTTCAGCAATTTTTTTCTTCAAATCATCCAGAGACTGAGTGAGGTCAAATACCTCTTGTTGATCCATCTCCAGCATCATTGCAGCCACCTTTCCGGAATTATTTTGTTCAAGATGCTCCATAAGAGGAGATAACTGATTTCCCAACATCTGTAGTATTGGACAAAACAATATAAATATTCAAAACAAAGGTGCAGTTCAACAACGCAGATGATTTGAAACTTTTATTCATGGTCCAAAGTCTTGCAAATGATTATCTGTTTGCTAAGATGATAAAACCCGTAGAACCCTGACCAGATCATCCTACCTTTGTTATTGTTGAAGTGACTAAAACAGTTTGAACTCCAAAGTCTTTGGCTTTTGATGCACGATTCTTTATTAAGCAGAGGATCTTGTGAATTTCAGAACCAAGGCCATGATTAAACATAGTGTCCATTTCATCCAATACCTATCCAGAGACTTAGCCATCAATAAACATGCAAGATATTGAATGTCATTAAAAACAAGAGCATCCTACTACCTTTAGAAACTAGACTACTAACATATAAAGTGCAGCACAATAAAAGATTCTTGTGTTATTAAGCACTTAAAAATTTCATAGAACTACATGTTCAAATTTAGGATACTAACCAGGTATTTGATGTCATCAGGAACAACACTTCCTTCCTCAATGTACTTAATAGTCTCACTAGGAGTTGCAACAAGCATGCCAATTGAGCCATTTGGAAAATTCTCTGAGGTTCTTGATTTGCCAGAACCACCTTCCATGGCAGATTTCAACATCGCATGATGGCTGATGCAGCCTGCTACTTGAAAACCCTGCATGATCATTTGATTTAATTGCAAACTCCTACTGATGGAATTCGTATGAGCAGCAAATCCAACTCAAGAGTTCGTTCATATGGGTGCACAAAACAGTATAATCATCAGAGCAGATACATAAATAACTTATATACAAGATGCCAAGTGGGCGGATTGGTTTGAGTGGAGGAAAAGATGAAGGATTCAACTCAAAAATTTTTCTCTGGATATCCATTTTCTTGGAGAAACAAACAAGATATCTCAACACAATAGCATCTTGATGCCAAAAAGAATGAAAAAACAAAAATCTACGCAATTAAAAACAAAGATTTATGTCCAAGAAATTATTATATTAAAAGAATGCATAGGAGGTGTTAAGGACCTGGTCGCATTGTTCTTCTGAGGTGCATAAAACAATAGCTCGGGGATGCTTTGGCTTCACACTTAGCAATGCCTCATCCTGTCTCAGAAGCTGTTCAGCAATATGTAAATATTTGCTTGTAACCTTTTATTGCAAACATTTGGCTGTTATCTCAACATAAGTAGGTTAACTTTTATTATGCATATAAAAAATTGGTAAATAATACTAGGAATTAAAATGTTGAATTCACATGACGGTTAATTTATGGAGGGAAGTATCCTGACATTGGAATACTGCAAGTTTCATGAATTCAACAAAAAGAAATCAATGATTCAAAAGCGTAGATATAGAAATACCACAATCCACAGCATACTCAGCATGTACAAATATTTGTGACAAACTTAAATCATTTAAAAAAAAAGAATCTGGAAACCAATGGAGTTAGAAGCTTGCAGCAGGGCAACCAGTTGTTTGAATTTGAACTTTGATTTCGATGCACAAGCCATAATTTTAGCTTCTACGCTTACATTTCTACTTGCGTAGCTTCAGTTGCAAAGTACAACTTTCAAAAGGGAAAAATAGCATTTATAATTAAAGTCATTGACAAACAAAATCGTCAGTTCAGTCAGTGTGATGACAAAAGTGAATCGCGAGCACCAAAGCAAGCATCAAATACTAAAGTTGAACAGGTACCACTAAACAAATGCAAATCAAAGACGCTTTTCTTTTCTAATCTCTTCGCCATCAAAAGGGGGAGGGGGGTCACCTGAATAAGAGGCAACAAGTAAGCCAAAGTCCTTCCGGACCCAGAGTCAGAACTCAAGACCACACTTTTCCCATCCAACAAAGCCGGGATCCCAACGCTCTGAATTTCAGAAGGAACCCATATTCCAATCTCACTCAAAGCCCCAGTTATCTCAGCTTTCAAACCCAGTTCTTGGAAACTAGAAACAACCTTAGTAGCACCACTCTTGTCATTCTCAAAACCAACTTGTTCGCTTTCTCTTGCCTTTTCAACAACAGTAGAAGTAGATTTTGGTGGTGATGATTGTTGTTGTTGTTTACTTTTGGACTCTGAGTTGCTTTTGAGGGAACCTTTGAGATGTCTTTGTCTGAACTGCTCAAGAATGAGGGCGTCTCTCTTGGATTTTGGAGAAAAAGATTGTTCCTTTTCTGTTTCACTGGTGGCCTTAGCGGTAGAGGAAGAAAGAGGCCCAATCAGCGAAAAGGGCTTGATGGATGTAAATTGCTTGGTTGAAGAAACAAGTTCAGAGGAGAGAGCAAGACTGCCAAGGGCAAGCGGTTTGATTGCTCTTTTCATGGCCTGCCGCTGTGTGTTATTGTTTCTGGTTTCTATGTCACGTTTGTTAAGGTTGGGTTCTATTAGTACTAGGACAGCGGCGAAAGAGTTGCTGGTTTCTTGGCCGCAGGTGCTTCAAGTGTTGCAGTGCAAATATGGTTTGAAAATAATAAACAAATAAAATGGTATTAAAAAAATATTTTTATTAAATAAAAAATAAAATAAAAATATTGCCCACATATATTTTTACATATGCACTTAATTAAATTACAATAGTATTGTTAATATAATTACATGATTAAGGATTTAAATGTTTTATTATTATGTTATTGATAAAATCATATATGACTTTTTTAATAATAAGTGTACCGATTAACTATTAATTTCATAATGGTAACCAAATAAACTGTATAATCAATGGTAATTAATTATACTATTATTATTTTTATAATTTTTAAAAAATAAACAAGTGAAAATTACATAATAAAATAATATACCTAATTATGTAAAATATAATAGGATTAAATAATGGATTTGAAATATTTTCTTACTTTACACGTAGGACATTTATTTTATGAAAAGCAATATAATGTATACAAATTATATTCATGCATAATTGTATTTTTTTATTATGTATATTTTTTAGGTTAGAGATTAGAAATTATCTTTCATGGAGAGATATTTAAATATACTTTGTTGGATTTGGATTGTAATGTATGCTTATGATTGTGTAAGTTATGGATTTTAAAAATTTTTAGTTATAGAAGTAATTTATCAATTCACACAAGCAAAAATTCACAATTATATACAATGCAAATCAAATAATAATCGCATCAATATAAAAGAATAAAAAAAGTTAGAGATATTACTTATTTTGTGCCAAGAATATATTTGATTCTTCTCTCCTAGTTGTTGGTTCCGTTGGTATGCTAGAGGGACTGAATAGCACTACAAAATTTTAAAGCTAGCCCTTTTTAGCTTGTAGAGCTCTTAATCAATTAGAGTAAAACAAATTTAAAACTTGTTATAATTAAAAGACACTAAGTAACGAAGGGTAGAGGGAAGTGGACAATGTACAAGTATTTATAGTGGTTCTGTCTTATTAACTTACATTCATTACCTTAACCTCCCAATCAAGGATTTTCAACCTAGTTTCACTATACCAGTCGAAGTAATAGCTTCCACCAAGCTTTTACAAAGTAAGCTTCTAATCCAAGTTCTAATATTTTACAATAAACTTTAAAGTGCTTCTCACACTCTAATTTCTCAAGGAAAAAAAAAGAAAAAGAAGTACGTTTGATTACCTTTACATATCTAGAAAGATTGTAATCAAGCTCAAACACCTCTTTAAGAATAAGAATGAAGAATAAGCCTTTTTGGTGAAGGTTCTTTGGCTTTTTGCTCAAAACGTCTCTTTTGTGCATTAATCTTACTTTATTTGATCGTTAGAGCTTTCTTTTATACTTTGAGAGTCAGATTTTACTGTTTAGGATAGATTTTAGCCGTTAGGAACAACTCTGAGGTCATTCTAGTCATTATCTTATTCTCTAGCATTTAAACCCAACTAGGCAGATATAGTTCTACTAACTAGTTACGAGCACGCTTTAACTGATTACACCTCTTTTGCCTTGCAATGTTTGGCTACTCTGTTCACTGCGTTAACTAGTTAAAGGAAATTCTAATCGATTAGAAACCTTTTATTTTCATTTTTCTTTACACAACAATCTTTCTTTGATTGGTTAACTCTCCTTTTAATTGGTTAAAGCTTCACTTCCTTCAACCTTAATCGATTAAAATTAGCTTTAATTAATTAGAAAATCTTCAAATTTTGAATTTCTCTATATTGACTCTCTTCAACAATCAACCTTCTTTCAAATTTCATTTTAGTGCTTGAAGGTATTAAGGCCTTGTGCTTTAACCGATTAACATGACTCTATTTTCGATTTTCGGCACCTCTTTAATTAGTTAACCCCAGTGCTAACTTATTATAACTTTTCTGTCTTGCTTTTACCTAGTGCCCAGTTATGCCTTAATTGGTTAAGGCTCTTTGTTAATCAGTTACTAATGTTCTATCTTCACTAATCACTTTTTTCTTTTTTTCTTTAACTGATTAACTTTTCATTAAATTTAGCAACCATCTTAACTTGTCTTTAATTAACAAATTTGATAAAGGAATTAAACTATATCCTGTACACTTAAATAGTAAAGTTAGACATTGATGAATAAGGAATGTTTTGTTATCATTAAAAACATATGGAGTCAACATTCTCTCCCTTTTTTGATGATGACAAAATATTCCTAAATTAAGAGTGCAATGTCTTTAAACCTATAAAATCTATGTGCAAATTTAGGTATTGCTCCTTCTAGATATGTGCTTCCCCTTAATTTGTGCATTGAAAAAAGGAAAAATGATAAATATTCTATATGTTTGAGCATTAAGAACACTAAGTGTATATCTATGCACATATTTATTCATATGAAAAATAAACATTCAACTTAAGAGCATAGATATAATCATCTAACATAATCATATCCTTAACACATTATTCAATCAATATTTCAGCATACAAATGCAGCATAAAACATAAACATTGTTTAAAAACATAGCATAAAACATAAACATTGTTCAACTTATTCTATCCTTCTATTTTCTTCCCTTTTTTGTCACCAATCAAAAGAAGGGCCTAAGGTTGCATTTCATTTAATCAAAATCTGATGAAGAGTCATATACTAATGATTCATTAGTTCCTAGGTGAACGTCTAGAGGAGTAACATGAAGGGAATGAAGAGATTCAGGTTCAAATGAGGAAGAGGATCTAGATGATATAATTTCAAGGGATGCTGGGTTAAAGGTTAGTCTAGCAGTGGATTCAGCTATCCTGGCAGATTTCCTTCCTTTGAATACCTTGATCTTTGTGACCATTGTCTTTTTTCCCTTCCTAGAAGTTTTCTTAGCTAAAGACCCAGTGGCTGTTGTTTTTTCCCTTATCCTAATCTGTTTGGCCTGTAATTTCCTTTTATTCTTTTGAGCTGATTATGCCTCTTGCTCCATCTTTTCTCTTGATTTTTGCTAGTCAACTTTAGCTTCTCTTAGTAATTTAGCAATGAATTTTGACACCTCTATCTCCTTAGATTCTATAGGTGATTTGTCATCTTTTCTTAATGTTGCTGACTTTCCTTTGTAGACACCTCAATTTGTCTGGCTGTAGCAAACTTTCAAAAATAAATAAAAAATAAGAAAATCAAGAAAATATAAAGAAGAGAAAAGATAAATATGAAAGATAAAATATGTTTACATTAATCTTACTTCTAGATTAAGTTTTTTTTTAAAAAGATTAAGATTGAATTGAAACTCAAAGACCAATTTAAATAGAAGTGCAACATATTGGCTATAAATATAGCTAAGTCTTGATTAGAGAAGAGGGACAATAAAAAGAGTGGTGGAGTTTCTTGAGTTTTGGAACTTTCGATTTTTCTAGATTTAGGAAAATCTACTTATTTTATAAAGAAACTATTTCGATTAAAGGGATGAGAGAATTGAGAGGATTTTTTTAAGAAGATTTGGAAAAATTTCATAGCCGATGAATGGCGGTCGACAAAGTGACCGGCGATCGAAATTGGGAAAAAGGAGAGATTTCTTTTCTTTAGAGGGAGAAACTCTCCATTAGAGAGAGAAGAAGTAGTAGGAAATAAAGGAAAATAGGCAAAATGGAGCTTTTATACTATAAGCTAAATGACGTAGTTTTGTTTTAACTAAAAGGAGGAAGTTTCATGGGTTGAATCTCATTGATTCGGCCCATTTTTATTATTTTGGCCCATTGCAACTTATTTGGGTAACTTTGACCCAATAGCTTGGTTTTCTTTTTAGGTTTCTTAACCCAATTAGGTGAGTTCTTGTAATTTTTTATTAATTTATTTTTAAATATCTTGAATTATTTTCTTTTATGTTATTTTATTTTATTTATTTATTTATTTGTTTTTTGATCTTTCAAAATTAGGAGCTAATACATAATTTATGTAAGTTATCCAATGATCAAATCTCAAGAAAACTAACGGTGGCTTCTTGGAGATTTTTAGGTGAGAAAATTTTTCAAAATTTTACCATAAGCATTTGGGAGATTTTGAGAAATTTTTAATAACGAGATTTCTATTTATAATATATAAGGAACATAAAAATTGACTATTGAACCAAAATAAAATTAAATAAATAAATTCTCTAATGATAAATGTCAAGAAAACTGAAGGTGACTTCTTGAGAATTTTTAGGTGAGAGAATTTTTTAAAATTTTACCATGAGTGTTTGGGAGATTTTGGGAAATTTTCAATATTAAGAATTTTTATCTATTTCAAAAAACTAATAAAATAAAATAGGAAAAGAAATAAATTGAAAGATAAAATTATAAAATTAAGCAAATAAGTTCTTCAATGATGAAATCTCAAGAAAAGTGGCTTTTTAAGAATTTCTAGGTGAGAGAATTTTTAAAATTTTACCATGAGTATTTAGGAAATTTTGAGAAATTTTCAATATTAAGAACATTTATGTCTTTCAAAAAAACTAATAAATTAGAAATATGAAAAGCAAATAGAAACAAGATATTGAACCAAATTTTATTTAATAAGGCTTAAAAGGACACATAATTGGTAGGGTACCAATTAAATGGGCGTTGTGGGGGTGTTAATACCTTCCTCACACGTAAAGGACTTCCGAACCTAATTTGCTTCATAGACTAGAACTTAT
The DNA here is from genome assembly GCF_002168275.2 of Theobroma umbraticum. NCBI lineage: Eukaryota > Viridiplantae > Streptophyta > Magnoliopsida > Malvales > Malvaceae > Theobroma > Theobroma umbraticum. The sequence goes on along the minus strand of NW_018397260.1, from coordinate 653,212 downwards.
TATTTTTTTAATGAGCATAAGTCAAGCCTAAGATCTCTAAAAGAAAAAAAAAATCACTGGGGTGGTAACTTGTACTTAAACAAGAAAAGATTGATGGCAACTCTTTTTAAAGTCAAGCTGTTGAGTTTTAGGACTCACTATGTTATGACAGCTTAGCAACTCCACTAGGGATGCTTAAAAAGTTTAGCCCATAATTAGTTATGTGTGAAAGCCTAGTTTATAGTAGTTTTATTTTATTTTTCTTCATTTTGTCTTTTTTTTTCAATAGTTCAATTTTTAATTTTAATTCCTTTTATTACGTTCTTTTTCTCTTTTTATGTATAACATGTTTTTTCCACAAACTCACCTTGCATACATGCATAAAGCCTGCTACTCAGGCTTTGTCCTTTTTAGGAGGAAGTAGAGTATCTTTGCCCTCGTGAGGTGATAACCTCTACATGGGCCAGTGAAATACTTCCACTCAGATTGAACCCTTTTTGTTAGTAGCCTATGATGGGTGAGAATTAGGTGTCTTACTAGTCTAGAATGGATGACAGTGAGGAACAATTTGGGAACCTTTAACCTTGTGTTAAATCCTAGCCCACATATAGTGAACCATAAGAGCCAACCTTAGACAGAGCCTTCTTATCTTATTTTTAGAAAACATCAAGATTGGTACACATTCTAATTTTGTTATGATATTTGTTTTTGTAATTATTAGTTCTTGTATATATTAACCCTTTTGCTTTACTTTACAATCATGCATTTGCATCAGGAATTCATCACATAAGGTATTTGCCACGTGACGATACATGATGAAAGCAACTTCTGTTACATTCATGGAACGTTCACCTTTTGATTTGAAGCTTCAATCAGAAGAGATACAACAAAAGAAGGGTGACTGCTTGGTAGATGGTTATATTTCCACTCTCCCTAAAAAGATTCATCTCGTTCTTCAACAAAATGATTCTTTGAGTTGCTTAAAATATAGAGGTTATGGAAGAAATTGCAACAAGACAAGTTCCAATAGAAGTATGGAATATGCATCACTACTTCAAGTTAGTCTAAATGATCAAATAATTTGAGTTGTAATCCAGTTTTAGGATCTTTCATATAGATGCTTTGTCTTTGATAAGGTGGATATGAGTCCAACTATTGAAGAATATCCAATTTTACTTTGTCTAAATATCTTTGATTTATTTAAGGTATATTGGAGAAAGAGAAAGCCCGCTTGTTGCAAAACACTTGCAAAAATAATGCAAATCAATCTTTTAAGAAGTGAATGCAAATAAAATTCATAAAGGAGAAAGTATTTGCATATCATGGAGTGTTCTTCGAGACTTTATCATAAAGCATTTAGAGGATGAGGAAGGTATAAGTATGATGGCTTTAGCAATCTATGGGTTGAACATTTTTCCAAAGGTGTTGGGACACATTGAAATGAGAATATGTAGTGACCTTTTCCTCGATCGCTACCGACGTCTGAGTCTCGCCGGAGAACTCGCCAAGTCTCGAACAAGCCTGACTTAAATCGTTAGCTACTAGTTCATATTCATGCCATCAATCAAATCAAATCACTAGTAGAGTGTTTGTGCCTTGTAAAAATGAAGCTATAAAATCATCATTATACTATTTTACTTAGCAAAACGGTGCCGAAAGCAAATATAACGAAATTAAGTTTAAACATCAAAAACATTGCTTGCCGTAAAAATATGAACAACAATATAAAGTATGCACGCTCCCAAAATGTGTGGCATGTAAAGAAATCAAAGTGTATGGCCACATAAACCATCTCATGTTCGTTAAATAAGCACTGAAAGCTTTTATTCGAACCAAGGGAGTTGCAAAGAAATCTTAACTCTCCACCATGCAAAAGAGTATGCGTCGAAAATTCACAAGGCTCTCGAGTAGGTAAGTATCATAATCACCCGTGGATCCATTTCCACGTAATAACATCTGAGAGCTTTTCTCCTCCGTAGCCATGGCAGTCTTGACGCTGTTGGCCGACATCGGAGAAATTAAGTGGTTGCAACCACGAATGTCACTTGTGGCCTAGCCACATATAACAACCTATGGGCTTGCCACGTATATCACAGACTATGGCCTCAGCCATGTCTAATAGCCTATCAGCGATCCAAAGGTTCTCTAGCTAGAGCTCACTTGTGCATAAGGGTCACACTTAACCGAAGTGAGAACCGACCTACTCTCAACGCTCTCAATTTGTCAAAACCATTTTAGAAACCAAATCAAGTTTTCTGAGGCTTTTCCTTTAAATCAATTGAAATCAAAGTTTAATAATCCTTCAAATAGCTTTTCACATTAAATGGCATAGTGAAAACACTTTGCACAAAGATCATAATAAAATCGATGCTCAAACTTGCATTTTAAATCATTTGACAAATGCATTTAGCTATGCATATCACACAAAAATACAAGGTACGGATTTTGATTCAAACATTGTAAAAGGCTTGTTTCTCGGTTTCTAAAACTCTTTACATATATAGCTTATCTATAGATATATCCAAATCACTTTAAAAACACTTGCGTCCACAATTTCCTATAGTTTCTACCAGCTCATACTTTTCGTAATAGCAATAGATAAATCATTGTAAATCCATTTTAAAAATGGCCTATCAAGGCTAATAGCTCATGCTATCCACAAATGCAGTTAAGGAAAACCAACGACATTTATTAACGTAAAACAATATATAGTATGGAGATTTTAAAATTAACACACCCCACTCACCTTACAATAGCGGGACGCTATGTCGCTATTGACTTAAGTGCATATCTGCTAATTCTACTTGCCAGTCACCTGTTACCTCTAGCACGCCACTACAATAAACATTTCCTAGCAACAAATTAAACTTAATATGCTTAATCATACACAGATACGAGCAGCAGCTTGATTAATGATTCTTAAACCAAATTTAATATTTTTCATCAACCTCAACCGTAAGCATTTTAACAAGCATTTCACATATTATCAACTGTTCATAACCAATACAACACAATTTAAACACATTGCATGCTCACCTCTCAGTTTTAGCTTGAGTCTTGCATATGATTCACAATTTCCTCCCATCCATGGTCATCATTGCTGCCACAAACAAAAACAATTAGCACACATCTCATTTCTCTTGTTTACTTGAGCAGGACTAAAATACTCACCCATTGCTTAACTCTCTCAAAAATCACCATGCATTCCAACATTGATCCACATGCATGCATCTATTTCTTTCAAATCTTGGAGAACCTTTGTTGCCACAAACATTCTCACACAATTACCAACTCATTTCCTCAAGAAATCATAACCAAAATCAAGGTTCTACTTACCTTCCTTAGCTTGGAATCACTAGGCCGAACCTCTCATGCCTTCCTAAAGCTCCAACCATGGCATGCAAGAGAAAACCTTTCAGTTTTTCTCCTAACTTCCACAAATCCGAGCCTCCTCCAAGCCTTTTTCACTCAACTCTTTCTCTCCTCTCAAGTGGAAGCCTCACAAGGCTATTTTCCTTCCATCTCTCTTCCAAATAGGCAGATCTCTCAGGGAACTCACTTGTTTTCTTCGCATTTTTTTTCTAAAAATCGAGCCTTTCCTTGCATGTTGCTTTTTTTCTTTTTTCTCTCTTCCTCTCAGGTGGTGGACAAAACAAGGGAAAAATGAGCCTTAATCCCATTTTTCTTGTTATGGGCGGATTGCCCAAGGAAATGGCAACATTTCCTTTCATTTCATCTCAATTTACATTCATTTCCTCTCCTTTAATTTCCACTTGTCATCCCTCATTTGGCCACTTTATCACCCAATATTGTTTCATGCATATTTTCTTTACCAATAGCCTTTGCCATCCCATGAACCAATAAGGCTTCATGCATTTTTTCACTCTTGAATCCTATTTGACCTCCCTCAAAACCAATAAGATTTCATGAAACTAAATTATTCTTTCTTTTTCT
>NW_018397260.1:649194-649269 GCF_002168275.2 Theobroma umbraticum | reverse complement strand
ATTACCATCCTTACTTTATTTACTATGGGCTATCTTTGCCAAACCATGGTTTTCTCCCATTTAAACACTTTTTAT
>NW_018397260.1:626161-649184 GCF_002168275.2 Theobroma umbraticum | reverse complement strand
CTTTATCAACTTTCACATGGTGAGGTCCCACATGTTCCCCACTAACTTCCTTCTTTTTCAATGTAATGATTTGCATGTAATAGTGAATTGTACATGCACATCTCATATTTCACATAATCTAACCTTCTTGGTTAGTAAATGTCCATTTAATTACAATTACACATATGTCCTCAACCTTTTCCTTACTTATCATTTAACTCTCCAAACTTTCATCTTTTACAATTTGATCTTTCCAACATGTTTTAAACTCTAATTTTTTTCTATTTTCCTTCCTTTGCATGTGTGCAAACAAAATATAAAATTTGCACTTCACCAAGGTATCACCATAATATTTAAATATATACTTACCCATGCTAGCTTTATTTAATAAAGGCATATGGGTCCCACTAATGTCGTTTTTCTTCTAAATTATTTTTTACTTCTTCTCCCCCACTTAGATTAACCATATACTTCTTCTTCATGACAAATTTCAACAATAGTTAAAATATTAATAATTTAATATTATTTTATTAATAAAATATTATTTTATTCTAAAATTTTTCACTTGTCTCCGCGGGACTCAAAATGTCTCACTTTGTCCCGGTTTACCTCTAATTCACCTTTTAACTTGCTAATTCATCCTCAATAAAAATATTATTATTTAATTACTATTTTCTTACGTTCAGAATATTTTATTTCGAATTATTCCTTTCACCCTTCAACACTCTTAAATGCTTTAACTAACTTCAATGGGTACCCAATAAGCTCTATTGGCCACCATATCCGAGTATGGGGTGTTACAGAATCATTGACTTTTTCAAACAAATTGAAAATGGAATTCATCTTTCATAAGCAATTTTGGCAGAAAACTCTTAGATCCTTAAACTATTATCGACGACATGGCAAAAAACGTTTTATCGAATGTGCATAACTCCTATTTGTGTGGTTTCAAATTCATTTCAAATGTGAGAAACACATTTTTTGTAAGCCTTATCTTGCATTTGCTTTTGCAAAAGTCAATGGCATGAGAAAAAGTCCAAAACAAAGTAGGTTTCAAGGCTTCGACATCTTGCTAGTACAGAAGTAGTACCTTGGATGTTTAGAGAATCCATGGTATTCAAATGTGGAGACAACCCATGGGTTTCACTTTTGAGGCCTTTGAGAGAGATAAGTTATGCTCCAATCATGGTATGTAGGTAGTTTGGAAATGAGTAATTCATCCCAATGAAGCATAGGCTCAATTAGCTCGAGTTCTCTTATGGCCATCCATGGATAGTAAAGAAGGTCGATGAAATTGTTAAAGAATGGACACAAGCACAAAAAGTAAGTCTAGAAAGGTTAGCTAACAAAGTTACTTTTGAGTATCTAACATGGCAACAACGTCAAGTCAAAGACATGGTACTTTAATTAGAGCCTAATAGTACTAACAACACTAAAGCAAGGGCTAATGAATTATCATGTGATAAAATGGCCATGTGGAAAGACGAAAAGAAGAGGCTGTGACAAGAAATAGAAGATTTGACAAAAGAATGAGAATTGAAGATTCAGAAGCTTTGCAAAGAACTTAATGAATGGAAGGAGAAATATGAATGCTTGGACTATACTCTTTCATCAATTACTACTGATCTTAGTAGGTTATGAAAAGATTAAAGTGAACAGGAAAAAGACTTGAGCACGAAACAAAAGCAAATTGATAAGTTCTAAACTTTTATAAATAGTATGGGACAAAGGACGCATTTTCAACATGAGAAAATTCAAAGGCCAAGGGAAGAATGTGAGCAACATGAGTGCACTATTCTAACCCTCCAAAAACGTTATGACCAAGCCAAACAAGAATGCTTTTTGTATCAAGTTTATGCAAGATCATGAAACATTGGGGGGACACGGTGGTGTGAGTTTTTATCCAAGCAAGCTTAGGTGGAACCCTTTGCAAGGCAGACTAATAAGGCAGTCCTTAAGGCAAGGGAGATTGTTAAAAAGACAGAGTTACTCAAACTTGAAATTCATCCAAATGGAGTATATGGACAACGATTGCTCAATTTCATGGATGAAGTGCTCGATCATTACAAGCAAGTTGGACGTTTTAAGTATTTTAACTTAGATTTTTAAGTATATAAGTTTTTTTTAGGTGAGATTTTTTTTATTTTAAGATAGATTGTTCTTTATTGGATTGAATGCAAGTAGTTTAAGTTGGATTTTATTTTTGGTAATAAAAGTCTCCTTTCGTTATCCATCGTTGCATGGCAAATATTGAAAACATATTTAGAGCATACATTTACATATCTAAGCTTTTTTTTCATAGACATTTCAAGGTATCCTAATATATTTAGAGTACGCATTTACATGTCTAAGCTTATTTTTCATATGAACATATCTTGATTCATATTTATGATAAAAAAGGGTCCTTAAGATAGCTCATTGGCCAAAAGTACCTATTGGTCACCCATACAACACTCAGCTATAAATCAAGATCATGGAAAATGAACAAGTTGAGTGAATGGATCAAACAGAGAAAGCTTAAGAAGAGATAAAAGAGCAATTGGCTAAGATGATGGACTTAATCATGAATATCAACAAAGGGAAAACAATGGTTGAAGAACTTGCTAACCAAGCTAGCCAATAGATCTCAAGTAATAATGATTCCATTTATCAACCTCTAATGTCTCAAACACAACACCAATATCCCATACATTCTATGAGAGATCATCCTTATTATAGGGGACAATCATTAACGTAGGGAAGAACTACTAGAGTAAACTCATCTCATCCAATTATAGTACTAGATTTAGATGATCCAAAGGAACAGGAAAAGTTGAGTTCAGGCGTATTGGAGGCTGTAGATAATTTAAGAGCATAGAAAAAGTTTGACTTTTTAGGGGAACGATTACATGCTATGGAAGGAACAGATGCTTTAGGTTTTATTGATGCATTAGAATGAAGTTTTATACTTGGACTAGTAATTCCTCCCAAGTTTAAGGTCCTTGATTTCGACAAATACGATAGTCCTAAGAGTCTAATGGCACATGTAAGCATGTATTGTCGTAAGATGGCTACTTACACTCAAGATGATAACTTGTTAACTCACTGTTTCCAAGATAGCCTTACAGGATCGACCTTCAGATGGTATAATAAGTTGGATAAAAACCATGTGCATTCATGGAAAGATTTGGTACGAGCACTTGTAGCTTAATATAAACATGTGGTAGGCATGGCCTTAAATCGTTCGACCCTCCAAGGCATGGAAAAGAAAGCTATTGAAAGCTTCAAAGATTATGCTTAGAGGTGGAGAAACATTGCCCTCACAAATCCAGCCACCATTGACTTAGAAAGAAATAACAATCATGTTCATCAATACTTTGAAGGCCTTATACTATGAAAGGTTTGTCGGAAATGCCACCAAGAAGTTTGTAGATGTGGTATTATCAGGGGAAATAATTGAAGTTGCCATTAAGAATGGTAAGATTGAAGGAGGAGATACCCCTAATTCTAGAAAAGGTAGTGTGTAAAAACAAAGGAAGTTGAATCCCAAGTAGTTACACTTGAAAGCCCTCAAGCTAGAGCATACAACCCATATCAACCTTATATCCCTTATCAACCCTATTATCCACCTTAAACAATATTTCCTAAAACCCTTATCCTTACTAATAGGCCCCATAATCGGCTTTCCAAACAAGTGTCCAACCGATACCATTACCTCCAAGCCACTACTCGACCAAACAATACTAAAGAACCTAGAAATAATCTAGAAAAATTCGACCCTATTCCCATATCTTATAAATCTTTACTTCCTGAACTAATTACATGCCACCTTTTAGCAAAAGTTCACCAAGAACCTTTAAAGCCACCTTACCCAAAGTGGTATGATGTCAATGCTCGATGTGATTGCCATTATGGGATTCAAGGTCACTTAATAGAAAGTTGCACAGCCTTGAAACATAGGGTGCAAGGATTGGTCAAAGTTGGACTTTTGAACTTTGCAAAAAAGCTTAAGCCAAATGTTAGTGAAACCCCTTGCCTAATCACCTAGGAGCATCAATGAGTGCTGTGGGAAATGAGATAGCTTAGTACATCAAACTGAATGTGAGCGAGGTTCAAACCTCGATGGAGGAAATATATAAAGCTTTAGTCAATGTTGGTATGATTCAACTAGTTTGGATAGACCAACATTTTAGTTATCCAAGATACAATTCCAAGCATGCATGTAAATACCATATGGGAATCAATGGACATTCCATTCAAGTATGCAAAGCCTTTCGCCGAAAAGTACAATAGATGATGGATTCATCCATAATTGAGCTTTACGAAGAATGCAAGAAAACTTAATAAACATAGTGGTGGAAGATTCACACACAACTCCTAAGGTTGTGACTATTTATTATGAAGGGGAGACAAATTCAAAGGTCAATATTATTAAGCCTGTGGTAATCGTTGAGGTTCCTAGCCCTTCCCTTATCAAGGTAATAAGGAAGTCCCTTAGAGGTACGATTACAACATCATTTCGCAAGGGATATTTAAATGTTTACTCTAAGAGAGGAGTAATGCTAACATAACTAATGTTGGAGGATAACTTAGAGTGGGAGATGTTATACCCTTGAACTTCTTGAAATGGCAGAGAAAGCAAAGGTGAAAAATGATAATATAGAAAGTCCATCACAAGGGCAAGCGAGTTAACTTATAATAGTACAAGATATGGGACACAAAAAGCCAATAATGGAGAGAGAAACTTGTGAATTTCTCAAGTTTGTTAAGCATAGTGAGTATTGTGCTGTAGAGCAGTTGAATTAAAATGCCAACTCGTATATTGTCGCTACTCTCAAACTCTAAGCCTCATTAAAATGCCTTGCTTAAATTACTCAATCAAGCCCATATGCCATAACATATTAGTCAAGAATCTAGACCACATTATAGGGAATGTTCCGGAAACAAATTTCATAACCTTTAATGACAATGATATTCCACTAGATGGCAGAGGACATAGTTAGGCGCTGCATATAACCACCAAATGTAAAAACCATATCATGGCTAAAGTCCTCATTGATAATGTATCTATATTGAATATTATGCCGTTAACCATGCTAGCTAAACTACTTATGGACATGTCTTACATATAAAAGAGACACATGATTGTAAAAGCTTTTAATGGAACTAGACGAGAGTTAACTGGGGATATAGATGTGCTAATACAGATTAGCCCTTTCACTTTTACTATCAGATTCCAAGTCATGGACATTATACTATCATATAGTTGCTTGTTGGGTAGACCATGGATACATATGGCTGGTGTAGTACTATCATCACTATAACAAAATTTCAAGTTCATAGTGAATGATCAGTTGATAATAGTTTCAGGTGAAGAAGATATCCTTGTCACCCAATCACCATCGACCTTTTATATCAAAAGAGCAGAAGAAGCAATGGAACGCTCTTTTAGATATTTTAAAATTGTCAATGCTACTTATGTAAGTGAGGGATCGATGATTCCTACCCCATGATTATTGAAAAATTCAAAAATGGTAATCAAGCAAACAATGGGCAAAGGATATTGTGTTAGTTTTGGACTTGGTAAACAATTGCAAGGAGTCAGAAAACCAATGGCATTAAAGAAGAATGAGGAAAATTTTGGTCTAGGGAATAAATGCATAAAATAAGAGAAAATAAAGATGATAGTTGAGAAAAGAAGAAAAAGAGTAGATCGTTTATGAGGCATCGAACCAGAAACTGAGAGATTAAGTATCCCTCATTTGAATGAAACATTTCGTTTAGTTGGCTGCACTTTCCTTGAGGGAAGTCTTGAAGATGCTTTCATTGATTTCTTAATTTAAGCAATCGAGGATAAACAGTCAGAAGTAGGAAACAAAACACAGTTGGTATACTAAGGACCGCTTGACATGACGATGAGCAATTATAAGGCAATTTAGTTGGCAGTTATCTATGACCCTCTTAAGTAAATATGCAATCTTTGATGCTTATGCCCAAAAGCATTAGAAAATTTTAAGAAGAATGGGTTTTCTTTGTTTCTTTATTTTTAAAATGACCCAGGTGAACTCTAGCTCATGCCCAAGAGCATTAGGAAGGTTTTAATGTACGAAAAGAATCTTTTGTTTTATTATCTTAATAAAATGATTCATGTGATGCATTTTCATATCTCCTTATTCATTTAATTTTCATGCATCAATTTCATTAGCTACATTCCCACACTTTTTTCCATTTAATTCATTTTTATGGATCCAAATAATGAATATGAAGACAATGATAATAATCTGGGATTTGATTTTGAAAGAGATACAAATATTGATGAACTTGAAGAGGATGTGATGATTACATCGTGACCCTGATTTGCTAAGACTTGTCAAACAAGAAGAAAGGCAGATTGCACTTTTTCAAGAAATCTTTGAGATAATTAATTTATGAGATACAAAGAATAAAAAAAAGTTAAAATTGGCACATCATTATCGCCAAAACAAAAATAATAATTAGTAGAGTTGTTTCAAGAATATGTGGACATGTTTGCATGGTCACACTAGGATATGCCAGGACTTAGCATAAACAGTGTAATGTGTAAGTTGCCATTGAAGCTAGAATACAAACCAATCAAGCAAAAATTGAGGTGCATGAAATCGAAGTCAAAGAAGAAATGAAAAAAAAGTTTGATGCTGGTTTTTTAGGAGTAGCCAAATATCTAGAATGGGTGGCTAACATAGTCCCTATTCCAAAGAAAGATGGAAAAGTTAGAATATGTGTCAATTATCTAGACATGAATAGGGCAAGCCCAAAAGATAATTTTCCATTTCCTCATATTGATACTCGAGTAGATAATGCCACCAAATATTCTATGTTCTCATTCGTGGATGGATTCTTGGGCTACAATAAATTGAAATGGAACTAGAAGATATGGAGAAGACAACTTTTGTAACTATGTGGGGCACATTTTGTTATAAAGTGATGCCTTTTGGACTGACAAACATTAAACCTACTTACCAGAGAGCTAATGTAACACTTTTTCACGACATGATGCTTAAGGAGACAGAAGTATATGTTGATAATATGATTGCAAAATCTTAAGGAGTGGAAGATTATACGATTGGACTCCGAAAATTGATCAAAAGATTGCGAAAGTACCAACTCAAATTGAATCCATCTAAGTGTACTTATGGCACCACTTTTGGAAAGTTGTTAAGTTTTATTGTCAGTGGGAAAGGAATTGAGGTTGACCCAGAAAAGATACAAGCTATTCAAAACTTGCCACCTCCTCATGCTCAGAAAAAAGTTGGAGGATTCTTAGGAAGGTTAAACTATATTGCTCATTTTAAATCTCAATTTATGACCAAATGTGATCCAATTTTCATGCTTTTTCGTAAACATGACTCTGGCGAATGGAATGAAGAATGTCAAACAACATTTGACAAAATTAAAGAGTATTTATACAATCCACCAGTATTAATGCCACTTGTGCTAGATAAGCCTCTCATTTTGTATCTGATAGTCTATGACCAATCCATGGGATGTGTACTAGGGCAACAGGATGAAATGGTAAAAAGGAGTATGCCATTTACTACTTAAGCAAAAAATTCATTGATTACAAATGTAAGTACACACAACTCGAAAAAATGTGTTATGCATTGGCTTAGGTAGCACGTAGACTTAAGCAATGCATGTTGTATCTCACAACTTGGCTTTTGGAAAAGATGGACCCCGTAAAGTATATCTTTGAAAAACCATCTTTGTCAAGAAGGATCGCAAGATGGCAAGTTTTGCTTTTTGAGTATGATATTGTGTATGTGAGCCAAAAGGCAATAAAAAGAAATGTAGTGGCTGATTTCCTTCTAGATAGAGTAGTTGATGATTTTGAACGTATAAAGTTTAATTTCCCATATGAGGATTTGATGTGTATTTCATAAATTGATAAGGAGAGTCCTATAACGAATAAAATGTAGAAAATGTTCTTTGATGGAGCCTCGAATGCTTCGAGCCATGGTGTTGGGGCAATCTTAATTTCTCCAAATGGGGATTATTACCTAGTTACTGCTAAGTTGGATTTTCAATGCACTAATAACTAGTATGAAATGAAGCATGTGTTATGGGATTATTAGCAGCAATTGATAGAAGAGTGGATGAGCTTAAGGTATATGAAGATTCTAATTTGGTTATCTATCAGTTATGAAGAGAATGGGAGACCAAAGACCCAAAGTTAATCCTCTATCAAAGATATATAACAGAGTTAATCAAAAGATTTGTCAAAATTAGCTTTAATCATGTGCCTTGAGATGAAAATCAAATTGCTGATGCGCTAGCTACTCTTGTTAAGATGTTTGAAGTAAACATTGACTTTAACATCTAACCAGTGCAAATGAACCTACATGAGTTGCCAACACACTGCTCAAGTGTTGATGTAGAAATAGGGGGGAGGCCTTGGTATCATGATATCTTGCAATATATCAAATACTAACAATATCTAGAGCACATCTCAAAGAATGATAAAAGTATCATTAGAAAGATGGCAATGGGATTTTTAGTCAATGGGGAAGTTCTATACAAAAGAAGTAGGGATCACATGCTCTTAAGGTGTGTAACTGCCACTGAAGCCAAAAGAATAGTTGAAGAAGTCCATGAAGGAATTTGTGGCTCTCATGCAAATGGACACATGATGGCTAGACAAATTATGAGGGCAAGTTATTACTAGTTGACATTAGAAAATGACTTTATTAATTATGCTAGACAAATAAAACTCATGCTCCACAACTCCTTTACATGTCATCACACTTCGATGGCTTTTTTCCATGTGGGGAAAAGATGTAATTGGACCTATTACCCCAAAAGCCTTGAATAGGCATTTATTTATCCTGGAGGTAATTGACTATTTCACGAAATGGGTGGAGACAACACCTTTTGCAAGTGTTACCAAGGTAGTCATTTGTAAGTTCATAAAGAGGGAGGTAATATGTTGATATAGGCTTTTAAAAAGAATCATCTCAGACAATGCTCAAAATCTAAATAACAATATGATGGCTGAAGTTTGTTCTTAATTTAAGATTAAGCACCACAATTCAACACCATACTGTCCAAAGATGAAGGAAGCAGTAGAAATGGCCAATAAGAATATCAAGAAGATGATTGAGAAAATGATAGACACATATAAAGATTGGCATGAGAAGTTATCATTTTCATTATATGCATATCGTACTATAGTTCGAACGTCCACAAGGGCAACCCCATTTTCACTAGTATACGGAATGGAAGTAGTAGTTCCAATTGAAGGGGAAATCGTTTCTTTGAGAGTCTTGAGGGCATTTGAATTAGAAGAAATGGGGTGGGTTCGAGACTGTTATGAGTAATTGCATCTTATTGAAGAGAAAAGGTTAGGAGTGCTTCGTCATGGGCAGTTATATCAGAGAAGAATGATACGACCATATGACGAGAAAGTTTGTCCACATTATTTTAGAAAAGGAGAGTTGGTCCTTAAGAAAATTTTTCCTATTCATCATGATTCTTAAGGAAATTGGATATCAAATTGAAAGGTCCATATGTGGGAAAAAAGGGCTTCTCAAGAAGTGCCTTGATTTTGATTGAGATGGATGGTGATGATTTACCAAATCTAGTAAACTCAGATGCATTTAAGAAATATTACACTTAAGGTGTACAAAAAAAAACAAAAAAAGTAGGGTTCAAGTTGAAAACTCAGAAAATGGGCAACTTGAGCATAAAGGAAGGCACTTATGTTGAAAACCTGAAAATATGGTTTAGGTATAAGGGGTGAACACTGAAATATGCACAAGCAATTGGCAAGATAGAGGCAAGGTCTATTTAAATGAACTCAAAATATCAAGGACATCAATGAATGAGTTTTTTTCCAAAAAGAATTGTAGATCAATTTGAAATTGTTTGAATGTTCATTATTTGGATACTAGTTTGCAATCTCAGTCCACATTTCTTTTCTTAATTATAATGTTCCTTTGAACTTCAATGAAATCTATTGTCTTCAATTACCTTTATTTCCCACCAATTTCCCATTTTTCCATGAGTTAAGGAGAGTTGAAAGTGTGTTACATTTGTCAATATATTGAATTGATAATGAACAAAGGATTAAGGTCATATGTTGAAATCATAGAAAAAGAAAGCAATAGGTAATGAATGAACAAGGAATGAATAGCCTTAATCCTTTGATGATGAAAAGTGAAAATAGTCAAAAGAAAAGGGGGAGTTTAGTGAAACGTAGAGATTTCGAGGTCAAAATATAATGTAATTGAAAAATACAAGAAAAGGGAATCAATGTGGGAATTTGAAGACCTCTGAAAACCATAAATACAGATGCATGAAATTATCATAGTAGTTAAGCATTTGCATACCATGACAACATTTTGCGTTATATGTTTATTCCTTTTAAAGTTACGTAGCCTTATTCAAGATAAAGAGCTTATTCCTATTTAAGGTTATTCAAGACAAAGAGCTTATTCCTTTTAAAATTGCAAAACTTCATTCAAGATGAAGAGTTTTAAGTCACGAAACTTCATTCAAGATAAAGAGTTTTAAGTTACATAGCCTCATTCAAGATGAGGAGTTTTAAGTTATAAAATATCATTCAAGATGGGGAGTTTTAAGTTACGTAGCCTCATTCAAGATAAGGAGTTTTAAGTTACGGAATCTCATTCAAGATGAGGAGTTTTAAGTTATGTAGTCTTATTTAAGATAAGACGTTTTAAGTTATGAAACCTCGTTCAAGATGAAGAGTTTTATGTTATGTAGCCTTATTTCAATGAGGAGCTTTTTCTTTATAACAACCTCATTCCAAGTGAGGAGTTTATATTGTTTCTAAAGTTGCGTTGCCTCATTCTAGATGAGGAGACTTTTTAGTGGAAAATTATTTTGGCCAGAATGGTGTTTACGCTTTTGCACAACTTCTAGGTTGCAAGAAATGCGCAAAGAGGGGCAGTTGTAGACACTTTAATTTGTCTAGGTGTACCAAATTTTGGAAAATAAAGGAAATATAAAAAAAGAGAAGAGGTAAATATGAAAGATAAGATATGTTTACATTAATTTTACTTATAGATTAAGTGTACAAAAAATAAAGATTAAGATTGAATTAGAACTGAAAAACCAATTCAAATAGAATTGCAACACATTGGCTATAAATATAGCCAAGTCTCAATTAGAAAAGAGGGAGAAGAAAAAGAGTGGTGGAGTTTCTTGTGTTTTGGAATTTTTGATTTTTTTAGATAAAGAAAATCAACTTAGTTTCTAAAGAAACTATTTCGATAAAGGGACGAGAGCACTGAGGGGATTTTTTGGAAATATTTGCTAAAATTTTGTGATTGATGAATGGAGGTCGATGACGGTGGACAATGGCGGACATGGTGGCCGGTGATCAAAATTTTGAAAAGGGAAAAATTTTTTTTCTTTAGAAGGAGAAGCACTCAATTAGAGAAGAAGAAGAAGTAGGAAATAAAGGAAAAGAGGAAAATGGAGCTTTTATACTAGAAGCAAAATGACGTAATTTATTTTTCAAATAAAAGGAGGAAGTTTTGTGGGTTGAATCTCATTGATCTAGGCTACTTTTGTTATTTTGTTCCTCTTTAACTTATTTGGATAACTTTGACCTGATAACTTAGTCTTCTTTTTGGCTTTCTCAACCCAATTAGGTGAGTTCTTGTAATTCTTTTTATTGATTTGTTTTTAAATATCTTGAATTATTTTCTTTTATGATTTTTTGTCATTTTTTTATTTATTCATATATTTTTTGATCTTTCAAAATTAGGAGCTAATTGTTAGCTTTAAAATTATTATAGTTTTGATTATGACAAAATGATTAAATTTGCTTGAATATTATTTGAGTAATCCTTGACAATTTCTTGAAATAATTTAACTCTCATACATTTGTTCTTACATAGACACAAGCTTGACTCTTAAAGTTACTGAACTATATCTATAAGCCTGTATGACTTAGGTATATGAGTGCTTATGATTCTCACTCATTAAAATCTAATTTAAAGATTAAGGAAAAATCTAGATGCACTCATTAAGGGGAAGTTTTGAATATCTTGTTTAATGATGAAAAACAAAAACAAGAGAAAGAAGACTAAGTTATATAGAGTTTAATAGGTCTTCATGTTTAATTTATGTGTGTGATGCTTAGTTTTGGTTTTGTTGAATATTATGTAAAGAAAACTTGATGCATTGGCTAAAGGCAGCAATTTATTACGCATAAAGATTTGAAGCATTCATATTGAATATAGACATTGAACTCTTAATCTAGGAGTGTTTTGTCATCATTAAAAATAAGAGATAGAGAATGTTAACTCTATATGTTTTTGATGATAGCAAAATATTCCCATTCATTGGTGTCTTATTATATTGTTTAAGTGTTCAAGAGAAAGCTTAAATTCATTAATATATTTGGTATTTGAAAGCAAGTCAAGATGCTTGTTTAGTTGCAAGATAGGCTAATTGGTTAAACTAGTAAAGAAGAAAGAGCTTTAATGAAGACAGATTAGTCTTAACCAATTAACACAAATCCTTAATCAATTAAAGCAATTTTGGGCATTACACACCAAGGATAGACAGAAAGGTCTTAACTAGTTAACACAAAGTTTAATTAGTTAAATGGGCGTTGGATGTAAAATAGAAGCCTCTTAGTCGGTTAACCAAGGAAGCTAGTTTGCTAAAATCCAAAAGTGAAGATCTAAAATGAAGGCAGTCAAATTTATGATGACCAATTCAAGAAGTCTCAGATGACTAACATATCTCATGGCTGTTTGAGGAAAATGGACGATCAACATTATCAAGCTAAGAGAAGAATTAATCAAACAAAGAAAAGTTGGTGAAGCTGGTTGCTGTAGAAACAGTAAGCTTTTAATCGATTAAAGTCTTTCTTAATCGATTAACAAAGTAAAACAAATTGCACGACAGAGAAGACTTAATCAACTAAGAAGTGTAGTTAGCTAGCTAAAAGTTCATTGTTAGAGAATTTGATTATGAAACAGAGAAGACTTAATTGACTAAGAAGTATGGTTAGCCAACTAAAATCTCATTGTTTGAAATCTGAATTTAAACACAAAAGGATAAAATAATGGCAAAAAATAGCTAGTTTTTGTCTCTAACAACTAGAAGTGATTTTGCAAGCATTTAAAGCTTCTCCAACAGTAAAAAATCAGATAGAGAAGTTATCCAAAGTGATTTTGAGCTTAGAAGACCAAAAACCTTTTCATAACACTTATATTTCCTTTTCATCCTTTGAAAAAGTGTTTGAGCTTAACTTTGTACATCTTAGATCAGCTAGGTTATCAATTGTACTTCATTTTTTCTCTATTTCCTATTTACTTAGAGTGTGAGAGATACTCTAAGGGGTTGACCAAGCTTAAGTTAGCTTAGTTATTGTTGTAGTTTTAACTAAGCGTTAGAAAAGTTAGTTTTGAGTTTTGGTTGATCTTGGAAAAAATCATTGTTAAATGTTGTGGTTGAGCTTGTGAAAAGCCATTTTGAGTTTTGGTTAATCTTGTGAAAAATCGTTGTTAAAGGTTGTGGCTGAGCTTATGAAAAGTTAGTGTAAAAGTTGGGTGGAAGCCTAGAAATTCCATTGATTTTATTGAATTGGTTTAAAAATCCTTGATTGGGAGATCAAGGTAGTGGATGTAGGTAAAGGGGACTGAACCACTATATATCATTGTATTTTGTCTACCTTTTTTTATTTTCTTCTTACTCTCAGCACTTAAATCATTCTTCCAGCAAGCTTTAAACTTTCATTTTCAAATTCGTTTAATCAGGTTTTTACTTGAAGGTAATTTTGGTGTCATTCCAAAAGTGATATTCACCCCCTCTAGCAAGCTTTTTGGGATTAACAAGTGGTATCAGAATCTAACCCTCATTTTTAAGACTTAACATCCTTAAGGGAGATCCAAATGGCTCTACAAAAAACTTTTCTTGTAGAGGGCCAATCCAAAAATAGACCACTTCTATTTGATGAATGAAACTATCCTTATTGGTGTACTAGAATGTCCGTTTATGTTAAGGCTTATGACTACGAGATATGGGATATCATTACCGATGGTCTTTTCATTCCTAGGATTACAAATTCGATAAATGGTGAGAAAACTCCCAAACATAGAAGTAAGTGGACAGAAGCTAAAATAAAAAGCGAACAAATCAACTCGAAGGCCATGCATACTCTTATTTGTACACTTGATTATAAAGCATATGATAAAGTGTTCATGTGCAAAAGTGCCAAGGAAATTTGGCAAAAATTAAAAAAGTTATATGGAGAAATAAATATGGAAAAAGAACTGGAAAACAACCCTTGTGAGAATCAACGCTTAACAAGCAACATGGCAAATGCAGACAAGGAATCAAGTGAAGATGAATCCTTAAATACAATTGAATTATGCCTCATTGCTCTTAAAGAGATAAAAGTGATTTCTTCATCTTGTGAACTTAATTCATGTGCTTTTGATGAATTGCATGATGTTTTTGAGAATTTAGCATTTGAGTTTGAGAATATGAATACTAAGCACAAGAAAATTATTTCCATACTCGATGTTAAAAATGAATTTTTGATGAAAGCAAAAATTGACTTGGAAAAAGAAAATGAAAATTTGGAAAGGGATTTTGAAGCTTACCAAAAGAAAATTGATATGTTGGTGAAAGGAAATTTGAATATGTATTAAATGAGAAACAAAAGGCTTTGATGAATTCCTCATCTTCCAAAATGACCTAAGGCAGTCATTGCACATTTTTTAATTATTGTTCATACACTTGTCCAATTAGAAAATGTTTACCTTATAAGTTTAGATAAGTGTGGGTTCCAAAAGGAATTTTGTGTAACGAGACTAACTTTCATGGATCCAAAGCAATTTGGATGCCAAAGATCAAATGAAAAATATCTCTTGTAGATGTGTTAGAGCAAGGAGGAACAATTTTAGAACAATGAATGCTCTTTAGTCACACGTAAAGGAGAATGGGTGATTTTTATGCTAAAAGCCTTTTATTTGTCTAAATGAGAATTTTGTTTGCTTATTTATTAAAAGTTTCATTCATTTAGCTTGGTTTCTAAAATTGTTTGCCTTTCTTAATTGAAAACTTTGGTTGCCTATTCTTGCTTGAATATCAAATACATAATTCTTTGAGCTTTATTGATATATCTTGACTATGCAACTTGATTTGATATGATACAAGCTATGAGTTGCCAAAAAGTATGAATATAAAGATTGAGTATGTACTTATATTTGATTTTGAATATATCATCATTCTTATTTTGACAAAATTGTTTTATCAAGATTGCATAATTATGGAAAATTGTTTTTATAAAATTTTTTCATGTTTTGTGAAATTATTTCCATACTTCTCCTTTGAGGAAAAATGATTTTTAAGCATAATTTTGAAACATAAAAAGTTGGATAATGGGATTGAAATATGAGTGATTTTGAGTGTGGTAATTTGGCATTGATGGCATTTTTCAAGCAAAGGAACAAATCTTCCTTTAATGCTTGAAGCTATAATGATTTCAATGATATAAAACTTGAACAAGTGTGCTTGATGTTGAAAATGCCATTATATCTTGTTCTTGTTGCAAATGAGTGCTTGAATAACCCCAAGGGCAACTTTGTTCATATGTTGGAAAATTGTTAAAAATGTTAAATTTGATGCTTACTATGCTTAAGCGTTGTTTAAATGCTTGTTGTACATGTTATAAGTCATAGTCATGCATCATGATGTAAATTGAATATGTTTGAGCATATTAGAGACATGATTCTTTAAATGAGCATTTCGACCTTTTAGCACTCGTGAACAATGAGCAATAAAAGCCAAAATTTGAGTTTAAATGTTTTTTCTTAAAAAATCTTTGATCATACATGTCCAAAATGATGTTCTAAACATGATTGAAATGAAATTCTAAATTGTTCTCACACAAATCCATGTTTTGAGATCATTATACCTTGGAACATTACATGTTTTGCACTTTTTTCTAGCTTTTCAATATGTAGGAATCAAGCATAATTGACTCTTTAGTATAGTTAGTTGACTATTGGAGAACAAATGCAAACAATGCTGCTAGAATGATAAAAACTGGACCCAAGGGATATGTAGTGGACTTTTGAGTACTCTAAAGCCAAAATGGGCAGGTTTTGATTTCCAAAATGTCTTGTTGCTTTACTTCTTCTCCAATTCAATATTTTCTTCCCTGAATTTCCTTTTCAAAGATGATTCTTGACTTTTAAAAATATGCATTATGAGTATGCTCATGATCATTTGGTGCAAGTATGTTCTTGAAATTGCAAAACTTGCTGAAAATTGGGAAATCCTTTTTGATGACATAAATCTATCTATTCCCAAGCATGACACTCATATGATTCCATAAATTCTCATGTATTTACAATGGTAAAAATAGAAATATGAGAAATTGTTCATCAATGCTCGAATTTGTTAATCCAATTGGATTTTCATGTACATATATAGAAAATATCTTCTTATGAAAATTGAAATGTTCAAATGCTATTCTAGGAATAATTCTTGAAATATATTTTATGTTGTGCTCAAATGATTGTGTCAAAATTGATTTCTTGATTATGCATATGAACTTGATTAGGATGAACTCGCTGAACTTATTAAAAATATTCTTGGTTTATCTACTTTATTGGTCAAGACACATGCTTATATGATTTTTCTTTATGCTTGACCTTAAGGTTTGAAATCTAAAACTTGACTTGAGCTATGCATTTGAATATGAATTTAATTGTTAAGTCTGATCATGGCATATGTTGTGAGTTGACATAGTTGAAATTTATTTTGAGTATGCATTTAAATGTTAACTATGTCTTTATTGAGCCTTAACATTTACATGATCTAAAGATTTTGTGTGTATCCAACTTTAGCTTATAGGTCACCATAAACAACTTGACATGTTAAATAAAATATGGCCTATAGCTTTAGTTAGCAATGAATGCCTAATGTGCTTTGATTAAATATCTCTTTCTTGAATCTTGATAATTGGTATTCATTGATGATTGAATGTTCACTTTGGATATATTCAAGAGTTGAGTGCTTTATTTTCAATTTTCTTTAGTATCGCTCATGAATTATGAAGAATATTGAACATGTAACATCCCGTACCCTCGTATAGAAGTCAATACGACCTTATCGATAGGACGAGAGTCAATTGATGCTAATTTAAGTGCGAAAGAGAGGAGACAGGAAGAAAAGAATATTTTGGAATAAAATACTCCATATAGGATAGAAACGTAATAAAATAATAATATTTTATCAAAGATGAATTAGTGAGTTAAAAAGGTAATTTGGAAAAGAATTGGGGTAAAGTGAGACACTTTGGGACTCAAGGAGACAAGTGGAGAAGTTTGGAGTGAAATAATATTTTATTAGTAAAATAATATTAAAAGAGTAATATTTCATCTTTTGTTGAAATTAGTCGTGAAGGAGGACTATGGCTAATCTAAGTGGGGAAGAAGAAGTAAGAAAGAATTTTAAAGAAAAACGACGACACAAGTGGGGCTTGCATGCCTTCATTAAATAAAACAAGAGATGGTAAGTATATATTTAAATATTATGGTGACACCTTGGTGAAGTGTGAATTTGATAGTTTATTCGTACAAGTATAAAGAAAGAAAGAAAGAAGGAAATTGAAATTAAAGAAATGTTTGAGGACCAAATTGTAAAAGATGAAAAGTTTGGAAGGACAAATGGTAGATAAGGAGAAAATTGAGGACTAATATGTAATTTCACAATTTTAAGTTAAATGGAAATTAACTAATCTAGGAAAATCAGATTATATGGGAGGATGGAATATGCATGTAATAAATACTATTACATGCAAAGGTATGCATGCAAGGATGTACTTGTAGTGCGGAACATGTGGGACCCCACCATGTGACAAACAAAAAGGCATAAGACAAAACGAATAAGATAACACATGCATGTGGATTTTTTTTAAGTCAAAAGAATGCATGGAGGATTTATGCATGATGGACACTTGGTGACAATTAGATTAAAAGAATAGAAAATATAGTTACATATAATGTCATTGGTCAAGGAAGAGGCCAAATAAAAGACCATTGGGGACAAATAAGGTGCCATTAAGTGGAAATGAATTAAAGAATGGATATGGATAGTAAGAAGGATTTCTAACCAATGTGGAAAAAGGGAAATTGGTGCATGAAAACCTATTGGTTGGCAAAATGGCCAAATGAAAATAAAAAGCAAATGTGTGCATGAAATTTGATTGGTTAAATGGGTGGCCATATAAATACCAAGTTTCAAAGAGTAAAAGAAATATGAATTGGCCTTGGTGAAGCTTGAGAGAACCGGCCATTAAGAGAAGAAAAGAAAGTAGAAAGTATTTTGAGAGCTCCACCCAAGAGGAAGAAAATAGTGGAAAGGAGAAATCAAAAGAAGGCTCGGTTTTGGGAGAAGATCCAAAGAAATCGTAAGGTTTTCTTCCTTTATCTTATAGCGTCTTGACATTTTACCACCCAAAGAGTCTTCAATATTCAAGAGAGAAATCGTGGAGTGTTGATGGAGGTGTAAAGCTTGGTTTTAAGATACAAAAGAAACAAGGTAAGGATTGTGGTTTTAGCTTGAATATTTTTTAAAAATGAGTTGGTAACCATACAAAATGTATTGTGGCAGCAAAGAAAAGCTTGATTGGAGAGGATTTAGTGACATGCAAGCCATCAAACTCTTGGATGCATGATAGATTCAAAATGAAAGAGAAAAAGTAAGCATGGTATTGTGTTTCAAGGCCTATGGTTGTTAAATTGTTAAGAAAATAATTTGTGAATAATGTTGGTAGCTTGGTGATTGGAATTTGGAAGAATATTGGAATACATGTGAGGCTTAAGCAACCACAAAGGTAAAAAAATAAACAATGCTTTAAGTGTAGTTGGAAGATTTTAAGAAAATGATTATTGTTGTGTTGATTGAAAGCTTGAAAGACACATTGTGAGGAATAATGATTGTTGTAAAGATCTAAAAATGCATGAGCTTGTTAGAAATGTTAAAGTTGCTCGTTAGAGTATTTATAAGAATAAAGATGAATAACGTGGATATTGATTAAGGATTCTTGGTTAAGATGCTGCCCATATATAATTGTGTATATTCATGAAATTGGAAATAATGTGCCCCATCGGGTATAGTGAAAAAAAAAATTATTTGAAATGTGAATAGTTCTTGAAAATGAAAGGAACTAAGAATTTGGTACATAGGGCAACAAATGTGAGCTGAATTGGAATGATAAATACTAAGTATATTAAGCTTGGTTTATTGCTAGGAAGTGTGCAAGTGAATAAAGATTACCGTGGTGATTAACTAGAGGAGGAAACGGGTGACTAGCAAGCTAATTTAATTTGAAACGTAACCAAATAAATGGCGAAGTAATATCCCGCCATTATAAGATGAGTAAGGGGTGTCAATTTTAAAAGATTCTTACTATATCAAAGTATATATATAGTATTATCCAATGCCTTTGTGGAAAACATGAGCTACTAGAGAATGATAAGTGGTTTGAATTCATGGATTTCAATGATTTATACACTGTTTTGTGGAAAGTATGTGCTGGTAGAAACAATAGGCAATTGTGGATGCAAATTGATGTGGAAGTTGTTTGTATATACTATATATATATATATATGTAAAGTGTTTTAGAAACAGGAAACAAGCCCTTTTGCAATGCTTTGCATCAAATCTATGTCTTGTATCTTTGTGTGATATGCATAGTTAAACGCACTTGATAGATGGTTTAAATACAAATTCTTGAGAGCTGGTTTTAGTCCGAATTTTATGCAAATGTTTACACCATACATTTTATTGTGAAAAATAATTTTGAAGGGTTGTTGAACCTTGTTTTCAAAGGATTTAAAAAAAACTCTTGAAAACCTTGATTTGGTTTTAAAAATGGTTTTGACAAATTGAGAGCTTTAAAAGTAGGTCGAATGTCACATCGGATAGTGTGACCCTTATGCACAAGTAAAATCTAGCTAAAGAACCTTTAGGTCATCGATGGATTGTTAGTCGTGGTTAGTCCATGGTCTGTGATTATACGTGGTTAGGGGGCTGTTATACGTGGCAAGGTTACGCATAGATATACGTAGTTGTGACCACATGATTTCTCTAATGTCAGTCAACATCGTCGAGACTGCCATGGCTATGGAAATTTGGTAAAGGGAGCTTTATGAAATTGTTATTATGTGGGAGAGGGTCCACGGGTTGATTATCTATGATTACCTATTCGAGAGCCTTGAGAGTTTTTAGACTCGTACTCTTTTACATGGTGGAGAGATAATGTTTTTTCGCAGCTCCCCTATTTAATTGAAAGCTTTCAACACTTTATATGTTGATCATGATTTGATATATATGGATGTACATGATTATTTTTACATGCCACACGATTTGGGAGTGTGCGTGTTTTTATACTGCCATTATATCTATGAAGGAAATAAATGATTTTGATGATTGAAATTTATTTTACTATGTTTTGATTTCGGCATTGTTTGCCAAGGAAAGTATTGCACTATGGTTTTTATAAAATTATTTTTGCAAAGCATACACACCTTATTTGTTATTTGGATTTATGAGATTATCGTTTTATACTTTGGTTTTATTATTCAAAATGTTCTGCCCTAAGCTTGTTTCCCATCTATACCTTACTCATGGAGCCGATGATCACTGAGTTTACGAGGCTTACCCCTTTATTTCTCCTTTTGCAGGTAGTGATCAGCGTAACATGCTTTCATCGACATATATTGTCCACCGCGGATAGGTAAAGGCATCTCATAATACCTTATTTCGAGTTGCTTCACTGTTAGAGGTTGAGTCATTCATAGTGTATATTGTTTGTAAATAGTATTAATGCAAATGTACATTTGGAGATTAAAAACATTGATGTATTTTCACAATTATGAGGAATAAAAGTTAAGTCGATTTATATCAACTTTTGTTCAAATCATATTACAAAGAGTTATACGGTTCAATGCAATTACATAGATTGGTGGAATGAATAGAACGTATTAATAAAAGTTTCAATTAAAGCTTGTTCAAGACTTGGCAGGTTTATCGTAAGACTCGGACGCCAGAAGCAATCGAGGAGCAGCCGTTACAGAGCAATAGCATGTACCACATTAAAATTCAATGCTTGTAATTTCTTTTTGGAATATGTCTATATATTTATAAAAAATGGAATCATGATTAATGAATATAGCCATTTTTTTTTAGTCATGTTTGTGCATATTTGATCATAACTCTCTTACATGATTGCAATGAGTGCAAAATATTTTGGTCATACTTCATTAATAATGATAGACATTTTATGAAAGTTCTCATTGAATTGAAAATTTCATATATAATTTCGAGAATACATCCTGCAATGCTTGCTTCAAAATGACTTGGATGAATGACCGCTTGAAAATAATTTGGAAGAATACTCGCTAAAAATGCTTAATGATGATATTTTTTAAAATTTCTCCTTAGGTTGCTCTTTTTATATATGAATTAGGGAATTTCTTAGAAATGCTTGATTGATACTGCTTGGCTGATTGATATTGAAAATAAATAATGAATGCTTGATGATAATTGATAATAGTTGATGATAATTGAGAATAATGCCTGAAGACTAATGATACCTTAGACATGCCTAGGAACTACTTCACAAATATTTCTTGAAATATGAGTATTTGATGAATATGTTGAACATCTATTCAGATGCTCATGCTCTTTTTGTTCCATGAATACTTAAGTATTAGGAAAATAAATTGAATATCCATTTAAATGCTCATTTATTCTAGGCTCATGATTTCTCTCCTGATATTTAATCTATTAAGGATCTCTAACAATTTGTGTTGAGCTTATAATTCCTTAAAGGGGAGTCCATCATTGTCATTGATATCATAAGGGATTAAGTTCTTCAACAACAAGGTTTGGTGATAATTCAATATTTGGTGTTCTTTGCTACCGGTAACATCTTTCTAAGCACCAAAATAGATATTGTGTCGTATATTTCTTTTCACTTAAACTTGAACGTTGAAATGCAGAATTGGTATAAAGTCTTAAGTTTTCTCAATTAGGATCTAGCTTTAAAATTAACATCAATCTTTATAATTGTCTCATCTCTCTTGAGCTTAAATTGATCATATCTTTCTTAAATGTGTTAAGACTTGATGTTGATATGCTTGGAATGCTTAATGATAAGGAAAGTCTTATTAGTGCTTTACCAATTGATATAATGAGCTGTAAAATGATTCCATCTCTCATAACTGATGTTGTGCTTTTACAAAGGGGGAAATTTTACTTATAACTATCAATTGGTGTATTGAGCTTTAACATTTGGCATTGGAGTTGAAAAATGGCTTATGTGCTTGTTGAACATCTTTCTGCTTATCTTTCTTGAACTTCATAAATGTTTTGTCCATATTTTGCTTATAGAGATATATACATGCGGCATTCTTACTGATGATTCTGTTGATGAATTAATACTTGAATGTGCTTAATGGGTATATTTCTTAATGACTTGGTTAAGGATATTAAGTGCAAATATATGATGGCTTGGTGACTTTATGGTTACATATTCATGGTCTTAATGCTTATATTCTTGATGGATTTTGGTTACCATTATTTCTCGAGCTTAAGTGTTTAATGATCACTTTTTCTAACCTTTTTGACATAACCAAAAGGGGGAAAAGGTTTATGACCAAATTTAATTTTATGCATATGTTGAGGGGAGATATTAAAATCATTTCAAATGCAAATTATGCTAATTGTTTTGTTATATGAAAAAGGGGGAGATTGTTAGCTTTAAAATTATTATAGTTTTGATTATGACAAAATGATCAAATTTGCTTAAACATTATTTGAGTAATCCTTGACAATTTCTTGAAATGATTTAACTCCCATACATTTGTTCTTACGTAGATATTAGCTTGACTCTTGAAATTATTGAACTATATCTATAAGCTTGTATGACTTAGGTATATGAGTGCTTATGATTCTCACTCATTAAAGTCTAATTTAAAGATTGAAGGAAAATCTAGATGCACTCATTAAGGGGGAGTTTTGAATA
>NW_018397260.1:625720-626151 GCF_002168275.2 Theobroma umbraticum | reverse complement strand
TGATAGGTTTTCATGTTTAATTTATGTGTGTGATGCTTAGTTTTGGTTTTGTTGAATATTTTGTAAAGAAAACTAAATGCATTGATTAAGGGGGAGCAACGCAATACACATAAAGATTTGAAGCATTTATATTGAATATAGACATTGCATTCTTAATCTAAGAGTGTTTTGTCATCATTAAAAATAAGAGATAGAGAATGTTGACTCTATATATTTTTTATGATAGCAAAATATTCCCATTCATTGGTGTCTAATTATATTGTTTAAGTGTGCAGGAGAAAGCTTAAATTTATTAATATATTTGGTATTTGAAAGCAAGTCAAGACGCTTGTTCAGTTGCAAGATGGGCTAATTGGTTAAACAAGGAAAGAAAAAAGTGCTTTAATGAAGACAGATTAGTCTTAACTAATTAACACAAATCCTTAATCAAT
>NW_018397260.1:624867-625710 GCF_002168275.2 Theobroma umbraticum | reverse complement strand
TTGGGCATTACACACCAAGGATAAACAAAAAAGTCTTAACTAGTTAACACAAGGTTTAATCAGTTAAGTGGGTGCTAGATGTAAAATAGAAGCCTCTTAGTCATTTAACCAAGGGAGCTAGTTAACTAAAATCGAAAAATGAAGATCCAAAATGAAGGTTGCCAAATTTGTGACGAACAATTCAAGAAGTCTCAGATGACTAACATATCTCATGGCTGTTTAAGGAAAATGGAGATCAACATTACCAAGCTAAGAGAAGAATTAATCAAATAAAGAAAAATTGGTGAAGCTGGTTGCTCAAGAAACAGTAAGCTTTTAATCGATAAAAGTCTTTCTTAACTGATTAACAAAGGAAAGCAGATTGCGAGACAGAGAAGACTTAATCAACTATGAAGTATAGTTAGTTAGCTAAAAGCTTACCGTAAGAGAATTTGATTACGAAAAAAAGAAGACTTAATCGACTAAGAAGTATAATTAGCCAACTAAAAGTTGACTATTAGAAATCTGAATGTAAGCACAAAAGGACAAATAACAGTAAAAAATGGCTAGTTTTTGTCTTTAACTGCTAAAAGTGATTTTACAAGTATTTAAAGCATCTCTAACAGTAAAAAATCAGATAGAGAAGTTATCCAAAGTGATTTTGAGCTTAGAAGATCAAAAACTTTTTTTTACACTTGTATTTCACTCTCCTCCTTTGAAAAAAGTGTTTAAGCTTAACTTTGTACATCTTAGATCAGCTAGGTGATCAATTGTACTTTATCTTTTCTCTATTTCCTATTTACTCTAACTGTGAGAGACAATCTAAAGGGTTAATCAAACTTGGGTTAGCTTGGTTGTTGTTGT
>NW_018397260.1:596264-624857 GCF_002168275.2 Theobroma umbraticum | reverse complement strand
TTTTGGTTGATCTTGGGAAAAACCATTGTTAAAGGTTATGGCTGAGCCCGTGAAAAGCCATTTTGGGTTTTGGTTGATCCCGTGAAAAATCATTATTAAAGGTTGTGGCTGAGCCTATGAAAAGTTATTGTAAAAGATTGCTAAAAGCTTGGGAATTCCACTGATTTTAGTAAATTGGTTTGAAAATCCTTGATTGGGAGATCAAGGTAGTGGATGTAGGTTAAAAGGACCGAACCACTATAAATCATTGTATTTTGCCTACCTTTTTTTATTTTCTTTTTACTCTTAGCACTTAAATCATTCCTCCAGCTAGTTTAAACTTTTATTTTCAATTTCCTTTAATCATCTTTTTACTGGGAAGGAATTTTAGTGTCATTCCAAATATGCTATTCACCCCCCTCTAGCAAGCTCTTTAGGACCAACACTAATACATAATTTATGTAAGTTCTTTAATGATGAAATCTCAAAAAACCAAAAGTGGGTTCTTGGGAATTTCTAGGTGAGAAAATTTTTCAAAATTTTACTATAGTGTTTTGGAGATTTTGGAAAATTTTTAATAACGAGATTTCTATTTGTAATATATAAAGAAAATAAAAATTGACTATTAAACTAGAATAGAATTAAATAAATAAATTCTTTAATGATGAAATTTCAAGAAAACCAAAAGTGGCTTCTTAAGAATTTCTAGGTAAGAGAATTTTTCAAAATTTTACCATGAGTGTTTGGGAGATATTGAAAAATTTTCAATATTAAAAATTTTTATTTATTTTAAAACAAATAAAATAAAAATGGGAAAAGAAAAAAATTGAAAGATAAAATTATAGAATTAAGAAAATAAGTTCTCCAACGATGAAATCTCAAAAAAAAAAAAAAAACAAACGTGGGTTTTCTTGAATTTCTAGGTGAGAGAAGTTTCTAAAATTTTACCTTGAGCATTTGGGAGATTTTGGAATATTTTCACTATCAAGAATTTTTATTTATTTTGAAAAAACTAATAAATTAGAAATAGGAAAAGGAAATAGAATTAAGATATTGAACTAGACTTTATTTAATAAGTCTTAAAAGGACGCATGATTGATAAGGTACCAATTAAATGGGTGTTGCGGGGGTGTTAATACCTTCCTCATATGTAAAAGACTTCCGAACCTAATCTGCTTTGTAGACTAAAACTTATTATTTTTTTAATGAGCCTAAGTTAAACCTAGGACCTTAAAAAAAGAAAAAGATTCACTTGGGTGATCAATCGCACCTAAATAAAAAAATATTGATGGCAACTCTTTTTAAAGTCAAACTATTGAGTTCTATGACCCACCACGTTATGACATTCTTCATTCAAATTTTCTTTTTCAACTTTTGGTTTTTTCTTAACTTCTTTCTCTTGATCATTTGTCTCTGTTATTTGTTCACTTTCTTTTTCCTTCTGAACTCTTACAGTTGTTTCTTCTCCGAGATTCACTTCTTCATTTTGATCCATGTTGTCATTTCTAGCTCTTTCTTTCCCAATTTCACCTTCATGGTCATATGTAGGAATCTCAAACCACTTAGTGGCAATTTTTTCACTTGAAACACTTGCAGCTGTAGCTTGGTTTTCAAGAGTAAGGGATTTAGTTGTCTTTTCTTTGAGAATGAGGTACTCCAGATGTTGTAGCTTTTCTTTAATTTTGACCATCTTCTATAAACTCGTCTTGATTGACTAATTCATTCTTATTCAGGGCAATACTAGAATAGGATTCCTTAACTAGTGTGGGACTATGTGCCTTATCTCCAAAGGTACTCAAATCTTTAAGTTTTAATTCATTAAAATACTTCAGTAGATCTCTCTTAACAATAGGTGCTTTAATAAAGCTCGAGCAATAAAAAATTTTCCATAAGATAGTAGCATTTTGAATCTTTTTAAACTTATCATTATGACACTTGCTTTTAAATTGAGAGGTTGAGATGTTACCTTTTTCGATGGAAGCTTCTACTATATCAGTTTTTTTTTTATTTTCCTTGATGTTTTCCTCTAACTCGCCATTTTTTTCTCGGTTGAAGAACCTTGAATGATTTTTCTCTTTTTTTTTTATGGAAAAGGAGCGGAATCATCAACCACTCTTTTCTTTCTTCCTTTGTTAGAAACCTTATGTGTGAGAGAAGTTCTAGCCATGGGTTTTCTAATGGAGTGGATTTAGGGTTTTTAGAGTTTCAAAGAGTTGAGGAGAGACAGGAAGTTTTTCACAGGAGATCTAATTTCTATGTGCTTAGTTCTAGAATGATGAACAGGATTTTTGGAAATATTTATGGCACTCATGTTGTCATAATATATAGGAATGTTATGCATAACCATTCCAAAATCATTTAGTTATAGCCTAATCTATATTATTCGTGCACAACAACTACCTAGTGAGATTTATTCAACTTCAACAGTTGATAGAGCAACAAAATTTTGTTTCTTGCAAGACCAAGACACAAGCATGTTTCCAAGGAATTGACATACCACTAGTGCTTTTTCGATTAGTTTTGCTTCCAGCAAAATCAACGCCGGAATAGCCAAAAAGATTAAAAGATGAATCTTTTGGATACCATAGGCCTAAACCTTGAGTATCCAAGAGATATCTAAAAATCTTCTTCACTGAAGTTAAATGTGATTAATTGGGACATGATTGAAATCTTGCACATAAGCAAACACTAAATAAGATATCAGGTCTACTTGCAGTTAAATAAAAAAGTGAGCCAATCATACCTTTATAAAGTTTTTGGTCCATATCTTTTCCTTTATCATCTTTGTCAAGCTTTGTAGAAAGACTCATGGGAGTTCCAATTGATTTCATATTCATCCCACCAAACTTCTTTAGCATTTCTTTGGCATATTTCTCTTGGTTGATGAATATTCTATTCTCACATTGCTTGATTTGTAGACTAAGGAATAATTTTAACTTTCCCATCATGCACATTTTAATTTCTCCTTATATTTTCTTAGCAAAATTCTACACAACCTTTCATTAGTAGCACAAAACACAATATCATTAACATATATTTGAATTACAATCAAATTAGTTTCATTTTTCTTAATGAATAGAGTATTATCTACACCCCCCTTAGAATATCTTATTTCAATTTAAAATTTTGAAATTCTTTCATACGAAGCTCTAAGAGCTTGTTTCAATCCATGTAAGGCTTTATGCAATTATACACATGATCAATTTTATCAAAAAATTCAAAACTAGGAGGCTATTCAACATACACTTCTTCATGTATAAAGCCATTAAGGAATGCACTCTTCATATCCATTTAAAATAATTTAAAATTCATAAGCATGCATGGGCAAGTAAAAGTCCAATTACTTCTAACCTAGCTACAGGTGTAAAGGTTTTATCATAATCAATACCTTCTTCTTAATTATATCCTTGAGCAACTAACCTTACTTTGTTCCTTACCACATTTCCTAACTCATCCATCTTGTTTTTGAAATCCCATTTTGTGCCAACAATTGGATGGTTGGTTGACTTTAGAACTAAGGTCCAAACCTTATTCCTTTCAAATTGGTCAAGTTCCTCTTGCATGGCAATCATCCAACTCTCTTGCTTTGCAACTTCCTCAAAGTTTTTTGGTTCCACTTGTGATATGAATGCAAGATATTCACAAGCCTTTCTTAATTCTCTTATAGTTTTAACACCTTTCGAGTGATCACAAATGATATGCTTTTGAGGATGATTTCTTACAAACCTCCAGCTTCTAGAAAGATCATTGTGCTGTTCTTCAGTTCTTTGCAAGTCCTTAAGTGGTGGTTGTTCCTCATTTTTCTCCTTTGAGCTTTGTTCATCATCTTCTTTGTTGTCCAAGCTCATCTTTTCCATTTTCTTCTCAATATTATTTGCACCATCATCATCATCAAGCACTACCATTCTTTGTGCAGTATTAGTCTCATCAAAAACAATATGAATTGACTTTTTTATAACTAGAGTTTTTTTTTAAACACTCTATAAGCATTAGAGTTCAATGCATATCTTAAGAAAATGGCCTTATCACTTTTAGCATCAAATTTTTCCAAGGTGTGGTTTTCATTATTCAAAACAAAATATTTGCATCCAAAACTCCTTGAGTGATAAATGTTTTGTTTTCTACCTTTGTAAAGCTCATAAGTGGTTTTAGAAATCATGGCTTTAATGGAAACTCTATTTAATATGTAAGTGACAGTGTTCACAATTTTAGCCTAAAAATATTTTGACAAGTTATTTTCACAAAGCATTGTCCTTGCCATTTCTTTTAAAGGCCTATGTTTTCTTTCAACCACTCCATTTTTTTGTGGAGTTCTAGGAGTAGAAAAGTTGTGGTCAAAACTATTTTCATTGCAAAATATTTCAAAATTGTCACTTTCAAATTCACCACCATGGTCACTTCTAGCATTAACAATGGTAAAACCGTTTTCATTTTGAGCTCTTTTACAATGTTTAACAAAAGTTGGCAATGCGTCATCTTTGTGAGTAAAAAAATATACCCATGTATATCTAGAGTAATCATTTACAATAACAAAGCCATATGACTTGTTTCCTAGACTAGCAATAGTGATTGATCCAAATAAGTTAACATGCAATAGTCTAAGTAGCCTAAAGGTTGATATGATTTTCTTAGATTTAAATGAACTTGTAACTTGTTTTCCAAATTGACATGCATCACATACTTTTTCATTTTCAAAAGATATCTTTGGAAGCTCAATGACTAGGTTTTTTCTTAAGAGTTTTGATACAGTGTGCATGTTATAATATCCGAGTTTTCTATGCCACAACCAACTATCACATACATTATTAGGAATAAGACAAGACTCATAAGACTCAATTTCGTCAAGAAAAATAACATACATGTTCTTAATTATTTTGCCAATGAATGCTACTTTTTTAGTGTTAATATTAGTCACTACCACTATTGTTTCTATCAAGCTTAGCAAACAAGTTCTCATTGATTGTCATGTGCTTTAAGTAATCGCTATCCAAGTACCAAGGCTACTTTTCTTTCGATTGAGCTTCAAAACATTTGTCCTATTACCTTTGTTGAACCTACAAAACAGATTTTTAATTTTTCTTAAAAGGTACCCATACTTTGATGGGTCTTTAGGGGTTAGCGAACACATGAAATCCTTTGAGCACCTAAACCAGTTCGGTTTTGGGAAGTCTATTTTCATTATGATAACAATTATAAGATAAGTACCACTTTTTACCACACCTATAGCAATGTTGAAAAGATGCATTATTTTTCCTTCTAAACATTGTAGTTTTCTTTGGTTTCTCTTCATTTTCCAAATTCAATTTTGACTTCTCCTCGTTGAAGCTTTAAGAACAACATTTTCATCCACTATCTTTTGTAAGGCTTCCTTTTTGCTCTTTAATTTCAACTTCAAGAGTTCAAAATTAGTTTTGGATTGTTCAAGTTCAATTTGGAGCATACTCCTTTGATCAATAATAAAGTTAAACTCATGCTTAACTTTCTCTAATTCATCATCTAAAGCTATGACTTTCTTCCTCATAGTTTTATATTTTAAAGCAAGTTTTTCAAATTCAACATATGAGCATTAATACTCTTTTGGAAGTTCATCATAAGAAATATCACAAAGTTAGACATTACTTCAATTGCTTCTTCTTTTGCCATCAAGCAAAAGTTTGCTCTTTCCTCCAAGTTTTCTTTATTTTCCTTTAAACTTGAAAAATCATTATCAGACCATGTTGCTGCCACCATTGCTTTTTTTGGTTTCTTCATTTTCTCTAAAGTTTCTTCCTTGAGTAATGGGCATTATGATTTGAAGTGTCCCAGTTTTTGCCATTGAAAATAGATTATTTCATTCTTCTTACTGAATGAACTTAAGATTTTCCCAAATCTCCTTGGTTGTGGTACAACTAGAGATTTTATTGAATCCAATGGGAATCAATGCACAATGGAGGGTGTTGATAGTTTTAAAGGTGGTTTAAACCTTTTTTTACTTCACTTCAGTCCACTTAGCTCTTGGTTTGGGTATTCTTTCACTTGTGACAAAACTAGGTGAGGTAAGAATTTAAGGACCTTTTGTGATCACATCCCACATTTCATAATCTAAGGCTTTAGTATAGATAGACATTCTAGTACTCCAATAAGTATAATTTGATCCATCAAATAAAAAATGCCTATTTATGGATTGACTATTGCAAAACAGACTTTTGTAAAGCCATATGGTTCTTTGCTAAGGATGTTAAGCCTTAATCTTAAAGGTTTGGCTTTGATACCACTTGTTGGTCTCGTTGGTGCGCTAGGGGGTGAACAACACTAAAAGTTTTAAAGTTAACCATTTTCAGCTTATAGAGCTCCTAATCAATTAAAGGAAGGAAGATTTAAAACTTGTTATAGTTAAAAAACTTCGAGTAAAGAAGGGTAAAGAGAAGTGGACAATGCACAAATATTTATAGTGGTTAGTTCTCTTCACTTAAATTCACTACTTGGATCTCCCAATCATAGATTTTTAACATAGCTTCACTATACCTATCAAATTAACAACTTCCACTAAGCCTTTATAAGGTGAGCTTCTAACCCAAGCTTTAATCTCTTACAATAAACTTTGAAGTGCTTTTTGCACTCTAATTTCCCAAGGAAAACAAAGAAAAAGAAGTACAACTAATTACATTTATAGATTTAGAAGGATTACAATCAAGCTTAAATGCTTTTTCAAGAATTAAAAATGAAGAATAAGTGTTTTTAGTGAAGGTTTTTTTGAATTTTTTCTCAAAATGGCTTTTTTGCGCTTCAATCTTACTTTTTTTGATTGTTAGAGCTTCCCTTTTATACTTAGGGAGTTAAATTTTGCTATTTAGGACAAATTCTAGTTGTTAGGAACAACTTTGATACTATTCAAGTCGTTATTTTATTCTTTAGTGTTTAAATTCAAATAGGCAGACATAGTTTCATTAACTGATTACGGGTACGTTCTAACCAATTACACCTTCTCTGCCTTGCACTATCTGGCTACTCTATTCACTGTTTTAACTAGTTAGAAGAAACTGTAATTGATTAAAAACTTTCTATTTTCATTTTTCTCTGCATAACAGTTTTCCTTTAATTGGTTAACTCTCTTTTTAACAGGTTGAGGCTTCATTTCCTTCAACTTTAACCGATTAAAATTAGTTTTAATCAATTATAAAATCTTTAAATTTTGAATTTTTTTTTATTTTGGCTCCCTTCAATGGTCAACCTTCTTTCAAGTCTCATTTTGGCACTTGAAGGTACTAAGGCCTTGTGCGCTAATGAATAAACCAAACTCTTTAACCGATTACTATGACTTTGTTTTTAGTCTCCAGCACTTGCTTAATCAGTTAACCTTAATGCTAATCGATTACAGCTTTTCTGTCTTGCTTTTACCTAGAGCCCAATTGTGCCTTAACTAGTTAAAGCTCCTTGTTAATTAGTTATTAATGTTCTATCTTCACTAATCAGTTTCTTCTTTCATTCTTTAAATGATTAACTCTTTTTTAAATTTAGCAAGAATCTTGACTTGCCTTTAACTAACAAATTTGTTAAGGGAATTAAACTATATCTTGCACACTTAAATAATAAAGTTAGATATTAATGAATAAAGAATGTTTTGTTATCATTAAAAACATATGGAGTCAATAGTAGTGAATTGTAGTAAATTCACTACCACATTAATTGATGGAATTCTCGACCAATTTGAATTACCACTTATTATTCAAGAATCTTTCAATCTCGAACGTAGAGTGGGCTAGGTGTGGAATACATTTTAAGATGGTAACTACATAGTTTTCTCTCTATTTCTTCTATGGCAATTTTTTTTTACATGACACTTGTAGAAAATTGTTGAAGTAGGACGAAACCTTAGAGAAAGATGGAGGAGTTTGGTTGTCTCAAAAGAGAGTGGTTAGGGTTTTGGCCAAAATCACATACTATAATGTGATTTTCGATCTCATAAAAAAAAGAGATATTTTTCTCTTGAAACTCTTTTTTATTTAATTAATTAAAATTAAATTCATATTTGTCGCTTATAATTATAATTAAATAATAATTTATTTGTTATGAAAAATGAAAGAACAACTATAAGAGAAATATAAGAGAAGAGGAAGTAAGAAGATCTTATTCAAGTATGTATTTACAAATAAAGTGAAGGGCCTATTTATAGGCTAATAACCCTTTATCTAGATTGAATTTATAAGATGAAGATAATACTTAGGGATTAGATAGATTAAATTCTAATCCAATCTAATTTACATCAAATCTAAATATAGATAATATAAATAGATATTTACAAAAATATTCATAACACTCCCCCTT
Source organism: Theobroma umbraticum (assembly GCF_002168275.2). Classification (NCBI taxonomy): domain Eukaryota; kingdom Viridiplantae; phylum Streptophyta; class Magnoliopsida; order Malvales; family Malvaceae; genus Theobroma; species Theobroma umbraticum. Next base: position 616,574 of record NW_018397260.1, on the reverse strand, counting down.
GAATATCCATTGTATTAAGAATACACCTTGTTAAAACCTTACTAGGAAAAACCATCATGGGAAAAAAATTCAAAAGAAGGAAAAAAAGTACATAATCTTTTCAAGAATATGTTTTTGAAATACTGTTTCATTAAAAACCTTATCCAGAAAAACCCAATGGGAAAACCTTTGATGAAGGAAAGAAGTACAATGCGTATTTTACTCCCTTTGATGATTGCATTATAGAGATCTTTTATACCTACTTTTTAAATGTTGTAGTAAGAAGGGCTTTGGTGAACAAATTTGCTAGATTGTTACTTGACTGAATTTGTTGTACACTAATTTCACCATTTTCTTAGAGATCATGAGTGAATAAGAATTTTGGTGAACTATGCATTGTGTTCGATCGCCTTTAATGTATCCTTCCTTTAACTATGATATGCAAGCAGTGTTATCCTTATATAACATTGTTGGAATTTCCTTCTTGGTTGACAAGCCATATATTTTTTTAATATGTTGAATTACAGATCTTAACCAGACACATTCATAACTAGCTTATGAGTTACTAAAATTTCTGCATGGTTAGAAGAAGTAGCAATTATAGTTTGTTTTACAAAACACTATGAAATAGTCATTCCTCCAAATATGAATAAGAAACCTATCTGGGATCCAACTTTATGTGGATCAAATAAATATCTTGCATCTGTGTATCCAATTAAATTTTATTTTGATACATTTGAATAATATAAGCCTATATCCATTGTTCCTTGGAGATCTCGAAATATATATTTAATTCTATTCCAATATCTTAGAGTTGGAAAAGAACTATATCTTGCTAATAAATTCACAACAATTGATATATCAAGTCATGTATTGCTAGTAAAATACATTAGTACTCCAATTGCAATAAGATACGGTACTTCAAGACCAAGAAGTTCTTCCTTATCCACATGAGATTGAAAAAGGTCTATTTTTTCACATTTAATGACCTTACATATAAAATCTCATGTTCAACCAAGGATTTTCTACATCCACTACCTTGATTGTTCAACCAAGGATTTTCTAAATCCAATCACTATAAATGGTGAAATTCTCAAGCTTTCACCAAGCTTTTACAATGGCTTTTCACAGGCTCAACCACAACCTTCAACAATGGTTTTTCCCGGGATCAACCAAAACCTAAAAACTAACTTTTCTAGGCTTAGTTAGAACTTATGCACTCAATCAAGCTAACCCAAGCTTGATTAATCCCCTTAGAGTGTCTCGCACACTCTAAGCAATCAAGGAGAAGAGAAATAAAGAGGTACCTATGATCACTAACCTGATCTGATGGTACAAGATGAAGTTCTTAACTCTGTTACAAAGATTGGAGTGAAGTGTAGAAAGTATGCAGAGTGTTCTTGAGGTTTTTGAGCTCTTTTTGATCTTGGAAGCCTTTTAAATCTGATTTATGGCTGTTGGGAGGGCTTTTGATACTTGAAAAATCAACTCTAATGGTAGCTAGACAGATTCTGACTGTTGAAAATAGTTTGGGAGAAATTCTGCCTGTTATTTTGTCTTTTAGCATTCAGTTCAAACTATCAGACAAAATGCTCTTAGTCGACTAATCGATATCACTAAGTCAACTAAGTCGTCTCTGTCTCTGAACCTAGTTTCTAGCAATAGGCTCTGTCTTTAAGTATTTCTGGCAGTAGCCTCTTAGTTGATTGACAAACTTTCTTGGTCGATTGAGTCGTTTCTGTCTCTGAACCCAGTTTCTGGCAGTAAGCTCTTAGTCGACTAACTCTGTCTCTTGGTCGACTAAGTACTCTCTATTTCACGATTTGCTTGAACTCACCAACTTCTCTTTTGAGTTTTATCCAACTAACTCTGATTATTCAACTAAAAAGCTTCTTGTTTCATAACTCAATTGTAGCTCCTTATTCTTATGAGTTTTGATATTAGCTTTTGAATGATTAATTTATTAATGGCATACATTTTTGTCCTGAACATTTAAACAATATAATTAAATACCAATGAATGAAAATATTTTTCTATCATCAAAAATATATAAAGTCAACATTCTCTATCTATTATTTTTGATGATGACAAAACACTCCTAGAATAATAGTGCAATGTCTATGTTCAATATGAATGCTTCAAATCTTTATGCGTAATGAGTTGCTCCCTCTTAGTCAATGCATCTAGTTTTCTTTACATAATATTCAATAAAACCAAAATAAAGCATCACACATTAAACATGAAGACCAATCAAACTCTATTTAACTTAGTATTCTTTTTTTTAAAAAAAAATTTATCATTAAAATTGATATTCAAAACTCTCCCTTAATGAGTGCATCTAAATTTTCCTTCAATCTTTAGATCAAACTTTAATGAATGGGAATCATAAACACTCATACACCTAAGTCATACAAGCTTATAACTATGCAAGAACAAATGAATGGGAGTTAAATCATTTCAAGCAATTGTTAAGGATTACTCAAATAATGTTCAAGCAAATTTGATCATTTTGTCATAATCAAAACTATAATAATTTTAAAGCTAACAAATTGATTGAGATCTTTTCACTTTTAATGATTTCAAGTACCTGATTTTCGTCTAAAATTTTATCAATTATGTCAAGGGTCTCTTCTAGAGTTTGTATTTTCTCTTTTTGACCATCTTAAATGTTTGCTCTTTCTTTTCTTTTTTGAAGATTTTATCTTTGGAATCGATTGATCTCAACGTTTCTAACGTGCCTTATCCTACAAGGACATTAATATTAATAAAAGCATTTGTAGCTGGTATAGAAGATATAGTTATTCTTTTAAGTCAGCAAATACGTGTGGCAACTAATTTATTATATTTTGTAAAAGAATTATCTTTTAAACTTCAAGTTCATATTGATTTGTGTGAGAATTAAAACTAAATAATGATAATTCATTCTAAGAAATTTTCTTTTGCAGTTAGTTATTTTTCTCCCCTTAATTTTAAAAAAAGTATTTCATTAATATGACAATTGACAAACTTTGTCATGAATAAATCTCCTATTGATAATTCTAAATATTTAATTAGAAATGGAGATTCGTATCCAACATATATTCCTAACCTCTTTTGAGAACCCATCTTTGTGCATTGTGGTAGAGCAATTGAAACATATACTGCATATCCAAAAAATTTTCATGGAAAATATTTAGTTCTTGACCATAAACCAATTGTATAGGAAGAATTTAAAATAACTCGTTTGGCCTAATGCATACAAATGCTACCGCATCCAAAGTGGCATGCCTCCAAGTAGACATCAAGAGTTTGAATTTCATAAGTAATGACCTTGCAATTAGTTAGAAGTGTTTAATAAATAATTCTACTAAGCTATTTTGTATATAAACATAAGTAACAGGTTGTTCAATAATTATTCCAACTAATATGCAATATTAAAGGCTTAAGATGTAAATTTACCAGCATTGTCAAGACAAATAATCTCGATTATATAACTAGAAAAATGTGTTTGCAAACGAATGGTTGCAAATGCCAAATTACAAGATGATAATAAGCACATATATGACCATCTAGTTGATGCATCGATTAAAACCGTAAAATATCTAAATGGTTAACATGGTGGATGTATGAATCGACATATAATCCTGAATATTATTCAAAAAACGTAAGAAATTCAGTCCCAATTTTAACTGGTGACAACTTTATAATTTATTTGCCCTCAGAGCAAGTAGCACATAAAAATTCATTAGATTGAAAAATCTTCTAGTTTTTCAATGAATGATTATATAAATTTTTAATTATTATTTTTACATCATTATTGATCCGGGATGGTCCAGCCGGTCATGCCAAACATTTAAATCATTAGAATTTTTTGGTTTACTATGGGTTTCAATTATTCTAATATTTGTGTTGTTTAATTATGAAAACAAAGTGAGTAATTTTTCTTTTCAACACACACTTTCTACCTAAGATAATAGATGTAATATAGAGGTATTGAGTGTCTCTTTCATTTGTTGTCTCAATATAATATCTATTCAAATGAATATATTTAAAACTTAATAATTTTTTTAGACTTAATAAAAAATAATACATCCTATATTACTTTATTCCTCAAGGTAGTAAAATATTAGCTCTTCTAGAGCCTTTTAATTAATCTTGTGCTACTAGATATTGAATTGACATTGATTTTTTTTCATTGTCAAGTAGGAAAAATGTTTTTTATCTTTAAATATAGTCTATGTTGTAGTAATGTCTGCTAGACATATATTTATATCATAGATCTTGGATCTAACAAGATAAATATCTATATTTTCTTCAATAAAATAAAATATATACAATAAAAAGTTTATAAGTTAACATGAAATAACATTAAATATATAATTAAAACACATAATAAGAACATATCATTTAAATATAATGAAAACATATTAAAACATCTTCATAATATAGTTATACTAAAATATACCAATTACTATTAAGTTCATTCTTGGATATTTCTATTACTAATCGAATAATCAATTTTTTTTTCTGAATAAGAAAATCAACAATCGATATTTCCATTACAAATATATAATTAATTCCTCTTTCAAGGTAGACAAATATCTTAATGTGTTATATCAACTTGGCCATAGTTAAAATCATCACAAGATGTTTTTGTTTTCAGCGATGCTTGATAAAATTCAATATGTAGAATAGGTACATAACCAATGGTCTTTCATGTCACAGTAACGACAATACGTTTTCTATATTCTTTTCAATCTTTCCATTTTTGTCTTTTCATTATTTATTCACTTCCGGTGAGCTGAAAGTATTCATCCATTTTTTGTAGGTTACAATTATATATCTACTTTTGGTGGGTGATCTACATATGATGAGTTATCCACTTCTGATGGATTGTTTATTTTTTTAGTGGGTTAAGGCATCCATCCACGTTTGATGGTAAATTATCTATCCACTTCTAATGGTAAAATTATTCTTAAGTTCTGATGATAAAATGATTCATTCACTTCAGGTGGTAAAATTATAATAAAAATAGTGATATTGTAAATTATTATGACCATCATAATTAAATGATGTTGCATTTACTTCAAAGAATGGATGGATTCATGATTATGACCATAATTATCAAATGATGTTACATTCACTTCAGGGAATGTACATTATGATTTTTTATTAATAGTTATATAATATCAAGTGATAAAATATAATATATATAGTACATGATAACAAAATTCATATTAAAGTTGATTTTTAGGGAATACTAAAAAAATTTGAAATCAAAACCCAATTATTGAAGTTTGAAAATGATGAAAACAAAATAATTCCAAAACTTGAGAGATCAGAGAGGATCGTGCTGATAACATATTATGAAATAAATATGAAAAAATAGCTATAAGAGAAATGAAGTGAAAGGACCTATTTATAGGCTAATAATCTCTTGTCTAGATTGAATTTACATGATAAAGATAACATTTAGGGATTAAATGGCTTAAATTCTAATCCCATCTAATTTACATCAAATCTGGATATAGATAATATAAATGGATATTCATAAAAATATTTATAATATTATTTAATTTATTATAATTGCTAGTCTATGTCAAATTAGGATTATTCTATTTTGTTATTATCCATCGTTAATTAAAAAGAATTGATAATAAAATAAAAAAAATCTTTATCACTCATGGGGTAATATAATTATAATTAATTATAAATAAAGAATGAAAAATTTTAATTCTTATATTTATAATTAAATATCCTCTATTATTATTTTCATTTATAAGTTAATAATTATGTTTATAAATATTTTTCTATAAAAAATATTTCTATATTAAGGTAATTTTGATTTACAAATAATAATACAATTAAGATAACTCTTGTCTTAATCAACCCGCATATACACTTGTTTATAATTAAAACATTATATGCACCTTTTCTAAATTAAGACAACATTTAGTTATCAAATTTGAACATAATCTACATAAATAATTAAACATGCATTCCATCTTAAAACGAGTTGAATTCTACGAAGTTAAGTGGGGAATCGCATTGAACATAGATATTTCAAGCTCCAATAAACATAGGATTATTTTTGAATCTCATTAAAAATAATTCTAGTTTATTAACCATAGAATCACTTCACCATAGATTCATGGCTGCACTCTTAAATTATCTACAATTACGAAAAATATCCAATATGTAAATTTTAATATTGGTTTGTCCAATTGCAATCTTTATGTTGTGAATCCTCATAGTCATCTAATGACAGTAAGTAAATTTATCGTTTTACGCTTAATGTAAATTTTATCCCCTAGTCTTATATTTCATTCAATTGGTGATCCAATACTCGAGATCTAATCTTTTGAGTATTAAGATGTGATGAGTAGCTAATTCATCAATCTACGTGGCTTAGATTAAATCACCAATTTTCTTGAAATCACTAGAAGTTATGTTAATACTATGAATTCTAATATTTAGATATATGTTCTCAAATGCTCACCTAAATTATAATTTTAACACAGAGTTTAGATCAACACATTAAGATAATCATGCCCATGGTATATCAAAGATTATAAGGAGATGAAACATGAGTATATTATCCATCAAGATTACGGTTCTACTATAAACGAATGCATAAATGTGAGATTAAAATTTAAGGAAACAATCTAATTTAAACTTAAGTCTCACGTGATTCCAGTTCACTTGATAATGTCATTACTTAAAGTTAACTATTTCGATGATTTGAAACTCATCATTCTCTTGAAGTGAATTACATTCTTTTCGTTGGAAGTAATCTGGATAATATAATCTTAACATAATAAAGTGACTAGCTTTATTATTCAACTATGAACAATTTTAAATTTTATTAAAATACATGTCTACTATTTATAATTCTTCATATAAGTGCATTTTAATTCCTCATTAGAATCTCAGCTTCTTTTTAACTAGATAATAAATGCTTACTTAAAAAGAACTTTTTGTGTTATTATCAAAATGTACTTTTATTATAAATAAAATAAATAGAATTGAACAAGAGAATATACTTTCTTTCCAAGCACCATATTCTCAAATTCCTAACAGACTTATCATTAAAAACAAATGTTTAAGTGCTAATTTCTTGTTTTACTTTAACTTTCATTTTATGAATATATTAATTTTTATTAAAATAATATCTTGTAAGAGAGTGTAATTAAGGCAATTACAACCCCAACATAATTTTTTTTGACCTTTTCTTTTATTAAAAAAAGAGAAAGAAAAGAGTAAAAAGAAGGAAAAAAGAAAGAAAAAGGTGATCAACTTTTTTAATTTTATTTCCTTTTATATGTCTTTCATTTGTAATAATTTATTCTATAATTGCTAATATCATATATGAATTTTTGCTTAAAAAACATATTAATCAACTATCAATTTTATTATGATATATTATTAATCTTAATTAATTATAATTGAAATGTTAAACTTAATTTTAAAAAATATTTTCATCTAATTATTTTTTATATGGAAAATATAATATACTTATATGTTTATTAATTTGGCAAATGTAATATGCTTATATATTTTTTAAATAGATTGTATGTTTTATTAAGAAAATACTTTATATCATACTAATATTTTTATAATTTTGAAAGAGAAGAAATGAAAGTGGAAAATATGTCACATAAAAAGAATATACTTGATTAAATAATATATTTAAAATATTTATGTGTTTTATACATAATATGCTTATCATATGACAATTAATATGATGCATGAAAATCATATTTATGCATACTTTTATTTTCTTTATTAAATATTATTTTTGAAGGTGAGATTTGAAACCAACCTTTGATGAGAAGATACGTACACTACTTAGGGTCCTCTTAATAACTGTAAAATAAGTTGTTTGGATAAATTGTCAAAAATATTTTTTATTATTTGGATTGTTTTATAAAAATATTTTGTTTTGAAAAATATTTTTCATTATTCATTTTCAAAAAAATTTATCCTCAAAAATTTTCTTAAAAAAATTAAAAACATTATAATCTAAAAAATAATACATTAATAATTTAATTAAACTCAACAACTATTATCCAAATACAATAAAAAAAAGGGGAAAATTACTCAAATTACATACATGCTAAAAAAGACTTATTTTTGGGGGATTAACTATAGTTAACTAATTTTGAGTAAAATTAGTTCCATTATCAGCTCTTTCTTCATTAACTCAATAAAGACTTTTGAAAGATTTTGATTTTTCGATACTTGTGGAGGAGAGAAAAAGGAGGTGGGTTTCAAAGAAAGGAATGGTGAGCAGCGGTGGTGAGAGGTCAAGAAGAAAGAGTAAAGGCTTCAGCTGTAAGAGGGAGAGAAAAGTTTGAAGGCGTTTAGGGTTTTAGAGAGAGGGGAAAGAGAACCAGAATTTGAGAGAGATAAGAAGTGAAGAAAATGGGAGAGAGGAAGAGACTAGAGTTTTTATATTTGGGATCTAAACGGCGTCGTTTTAGGGAAATAGTTTTAGTTATAGAACGACGTAGTTTGACAAAGAAAGGAAGTTGCTTTAGTGAGCACCAGATGGTGTGTTTAGGGAAAAAGGCTTGGTCGGCTGCAGCAAGCTTGGGCTTCTTTCCACAGGCTAGTAACCTGGGCCAATCGAGCATAATAAGGTAAAAGCCCTTTCTCCCATTTATTTGTAGATATATTGGTTTGGTTTATTTTAGATCTAGCCCATTTTATTTAGAAATAAATGTATTAAAATCATTTTAGGAAAATGTCATAAAAAATTTAGATGATATTTTAGTGTTAGGAGATTAAAACAAAAAGAAAATATAAAAAAATAGAAATAATAACAAAGATAGCAAACTAATAATGTTTTAATTATGTTTAGCTATAAAAAGAATATAGACTTGGATGAAAATTTAGTATTAAAATTAGGTTTAGGTAACTAATATGTATATGTATATAAATGGAAAGTGAATATCAAAATATATAATATATTCATGGAGATAGAATTAGCCAAGGTAAAAATATAGAAAAGAAATAAATGCTTAGTAATAAATAAAAAAAAATTTAGGTAGAAAAGTAGAAAATGTCTAGTTTTAAAAGAATTTGACCTTTATTAAATGAAAGAAAATATAAGAAATATAAAATATATTTTAATCATAGATGAAAATAGATTAGATAGGCAAGAGAAATAAAATATTTAGTGACACAAATTTATATAGGTATATATATATATAAATGAAAATTTATGACTTAATATAAAATTATAAATATTAAAATAAAGTGGTTGATTAGATTAATTTCGATGATAGAATTTCATCCTAAAAGGTAAAGAGTTGCTATTTTGAGATGACTTTTCTAGGGACAGAATTCAATTAGCGTGTTTTTCGAAATGTCGGGATAAATCCTAATTTGTATTCCGATATTTCGATTAATTCAAACAATTACCTTAAAATCCATAAAGAAATAAATTCATATACTGTTCTATCTAAATTAAAATGATGTGGTTATTTAATCAATTTAAACAATTATTGTAAATAAAAGATTAGTTGTTTATTCAAAAATAGTTGAATAAAATAAAACAAAATAATATTGACATATAATATTAATTAAAAATTATGGATTTAAATAAAATCTTTTTTAAAAATATATATAGTAAAAATAAATGAGGTATTTAATTGTATTAAACTATTAAATATATATAAATTATAAATCAACCAAATTATATTTATAAATGTGCTCATTTGGCATCATTCATGATTTTTATTTTAGCATAGCATATGACACATATATTTTGTTAATGGGATGAAAACTCTGATGATGAGATTTTCTCAAAGGACTTGTAGAGATGAGTACTTCCAAAGACATCTCTAGGTGAGGAAAACTTCAAGACTTCACTAAAACGTTGGGATGGTCTATGAATTATTTTCCAATATGAGGTTTTCACTTCCCGTTATTTAAAATTGATAAATCATGACATCATTTCACAATTGCATCATATGCATCCGTAAAGCTGAATAATCAAACTTTGGTTTAAAGAATAATAATAACAAAATAAATAAACAAAGATTAGGGAAACATAGGAATAAAATCAAAAGTTAAGGTTGATATAGGATAACATATGATTAAATGGTACCGTTCATAGAACGAGTGTCACGGGGTACTAATCTTTCCCTGTGCGTAACTGTACTCTCGAACCCAACTTTAAAAATTCGCAGACCAGGTTATTGTTCTTTAAAAGTTAATTTAGGACTTCATTGAAGAGAACAAAGTTAATAGGTGGCCAATCGCACTTAGACAAAAAAAATGGCGGTGACTCCCTATTCTTCCATGTCTATTGATCAGGTTTCCGGACTCGTATGTTACAACAGAAACAAAAACCCATCTGCCTAGAAAAAAAAGAAATATAAAGAAAGAAAAGAGGAAAAGAAAGAGAGTGGGAGGTGCAGGCCATTAATGGTCACTGTAATAGGAGAGGGAGAGACATAGCTTTGATAGTAAAAAAGGAGAAAGAAAGAAAGAAAGAAAGAAAGGAAAGGTTACTGGTCAAGAAGACTTGCAATGCTATCAGCAACGGTGGCAGGAGGAATGAGAAATAGCAAATCAAGTGAGAGAGAAAATGAATTGGGACAAGGAGGATCATGACACAAGAAAGGGAAAGGAAGAAGAAGGTCAAGTTAGTTGGACAGAGAGGAAGCTTGTATTTTGGAAATTGTCTTATGCTGTTTTAAAGGGTAAGACAATTTACGGAGTCAACGACTTGTTTTCTATTGACTTCATAAAAAGTTTTACTTTTTGAATGTATTTTCAATCATTCAAACACTCAAAGTTACTAAAAATATTTTTTGGAAAATCTTTTCATGCTTTCCAAATTAGCCTTTATTAAAAATATGGTTTACAAGTTAATTTCATATTCTAACTTATATTCCATTTTATTTATTATTTGTAAAAGAAAACTCTTTAAAGGTATAATTGGTTATAGGAAAAATCATATAATTAATACGACTAATATGAACAAGTAATAAATTTAATTAATGTTAATTACTAATATATAAATCTTGTGAATGATTTTAAGATATATCGATATTAGCATATATATCAACATACACAAAAACAAAATAAAAGCATAAATATATTGTAAAAATTATTTAAATGAAAAATGTTGCCCTTGTAGCGAGGGCTTTAATTTTATTGCAAGGTACAAGTATACGGCTCTAAAGCCATCTTCCATGTCAAATACCCTTATGACATGTTTGGTTCAAAGAATGAAATAGTTACATTTTAAGAATAATATAAGGTAAAAATAGAATGAAATGATTATTATATAATTTGGTTAATAGAATAAAATTATCGTTCCAATATTATTTTAATATTTGGTTGGTAAAAGTGCCTTTAGAATAACCAAGTAATAAATGATAAAATGACAAAAATACTTTTTCTCACAATTGAGGATTTACTTTCATTAAAAGAAAAAAAACCCCATTATTAAAATTTAGTGCAATTTATACCAAAAGATAAAATTATCATTTCCTATAATTTAATAATATTTATGTCCAAAGATGAAATTATCCTTGACTATAATTTAATAATATTATCATAAAAAATACAAAATATCGTTTAATATAATCTAATAATTTTTTATTAAAGAAAAAAATACCTTTTATCATAATTTAAGGTTGATTTTTATCAAAAGATAGAAATACTCTTTATTATAATTAAGTAAAACTATACCAAAAGCTAAAATTACCTTTTACTATAATTTAATAATATTTATGTCAAAAGTTGAAATTATCCTGGACTATAATTTAATAATATTTTCATAAAAATAGAAAATACCTTTTTATTATAATCTAATAATTTTTGTCAAAAGACAAAAGTATCTTTTATTGCAATTTAATAATAATTTTTCATATTATAATTTTGGAAGATTTGGGGTGGAAGCTGTTTAGTTTTTTTTTCCTTTTAATTAAATAATTAACAAATTTGGAAAGGGCAACTTAAGAGGCACGAGCAAAATTATCCTACGCACGATTTGGAGATGACAACGATTTTATTTCCTTAAAGGTTTAGAGATACTATTTGTACAGGGGAGCCTGCAAAATATATACTAAGCACAAAAGCTTGAAGTATATATTTCAGCATCGACATTTAAATTTAAAGCAATGTAGGTTGATGATACATTTAAAAGATTATGATTGTATGATACTCTATCATTTCAACAAGATGAATGTCAAAATAGATGCCTTGAGTAGGCAATCTATGGACAGTATAACATAAATTGCAATAGAGAAGAGGTCAATAGTGCAAGGATTATAGGGTCTTGGCAATATGGGAGTTAAATTTGAGGTCAATTGATCAGACACACTATTGACACATTTTAGAGTTTGGTCAATAATAATGGATTGAATTTGAGATGCCTAAGCCAGAAATGAGTTCATGATGAAAATTCTGGGGAGTATAAGTGGTCAAATCTCAAAGTTTGATTTTGGTTCTAATGGCTTATTGAGATATGGGACTCAAGTGTATGTGCTGGATTTAGATGGACTAAAGGAGGATATTCTAGAGGAGGCACATGTTGCTACCAATGCCATAAGCCACCAAGATGTACCATGATTTGAGATTTGTTATTTGGTGGCAAAGATTAAAGAGAGATGTGGTGGAGTATGTCTCAAAATGTTTAGTGTGCCAACAAGTGAAAGTGAAGCAACAAAGACCTTCAGGGTTGTTGCAACTATTGTCGGTACTTGAGTGGAAGTGGGAACACATAAACATGGACTTCGTAATGAGTTTTCCCCAAGCAAAAAGAGGTTATGACTTAATATGGGTGATTGTGGGCTGGTTAACTAAGTTAGGACATTTTCTTCTGGTTAAGACAAAGTTTGAGGCAACTTATTTCACTTAGATTTATATTAATGAGATCGTCAAACTCCAAGGCATATCGGTGACCATTGTGTTTGATCAAAGACCACAGTTTACTAGCCATATTTGGAGGAAGTTACAAGAAGAGTTAGGAACCTGATTGGACTTTGGTATGGCTTATCACCTTCAGATCGATGGCCAATCTAAGCTCACAATCTGAACTTTAGAGGATATGGTAAGAGCGATTGTGATAGATTTTGGAGTTTCTTGGATTTTATACTTGCTTTTAGTAGATTTTGAATATAACAATAGTAACTAGGCCAGTATCGGGATGGCATCGTTTGAGGCATTAGATGGGCGAAGGTGTAGGCCACCCATCAAATGATTAGAGGTCATAAAAAGGAAGTTGTTGGGGTTGAAAATGGTACGAACGATAATGGTAGGAGTACAAATAATCCGAGAGCGAATGTTATTGTTTCAAAGTAGACAGAAGTTGTATGTTGATAACAAATGCAATCCCTTGGAGTTTGATATAAGTGATTGTGTGTTTATGAAAGTATCACCACTCAAAAGGAATCAAGAGATTTGACAATAAAGGGAAACTTAATCCTTCTTATATTGGCCCTTTTAAAATACTAGAGCACAAAGGAGTTGTCGCCTACAATTGAACACTATCATCAGATCCGGAAGGAGTTAATCCAATGTTTATGTATCAATGCTTAAGAAGTACGTTTAAGACCATTCGCATGTGATACAATATGATATAATTCCATTGGAAGATGGATAGAAGTATAAAAAACAACGCATGGTCATACTAGACCGACAAGTGAAGAGGCTTTGTTCCAAAGATATCTCCTTGGTAAGGGAACTATGGCAAAACCATTTGGTTGAGGAAGCAACTTGGAAACCAAAAGAAGAAATGAGGACAAAATATTCATATTTATTCGAGGACTAAATGTATATTTACAAACCCCTTATGTTGTTTTAATTCAAGGATGAATTTATTTTATGTAAAGGAGTTTGTAACATCTGATCTCTCGAGATGTTAATTAAATTGAGATATTTCTTGCCAATTAACATGAATTGTGGCTATTGTCGAAAAGAAAAATCACATGGGAATGGAGAAGTCGATATAAAATTAAAATAATATTATTTATTGATGATAATGAAATAAAATATTGAAATATCATTTGACACAACCCAAACAAAGAGCAATGGCCGACACACGAGTCCAATAGGCGAAGCTTGTGAGACCCGAGTAAGCCTCAAAGGGTAACCTCAAACATTTACAATACACAACTTAATGGTTTACATAACTGTCACATAATCATTCATAATAGAATTCAAATATTCTCAATATTGCCCCTTGGCATATAATTCAAATATGACACTTAATTATAATAATAATAATTCAAGCCATACGTCAGTTATCAAGTGGGTTCGTACCATACAACCCTTAACATAAAACATATGGCAACTCAGTGCCTACAACATCCAAAATACAACATTATTCTAAGTTTTAAAAACTGACAACGGAAGTTGTTACAACTTGGACTCAACGGAGTAGACTTATCGATAGAAAACCTACCAAATGCCAAAATGTGTCTATCAAAAGATGCTAATTGCCATGCAAATTTCGTAGCTTCACTTATCTGCACATGGTACAACAAAAGGGATGAATCATTTAATACTCAGTGAGTGGGAAGCTATCATAGCATAATATAACACATATAACTATATACATATGCATAAGGACATATCTAGTCTTATTACAAATAATATCATAGCTATCATAGCATAATATAACGCATATAACTATATGCACATGCATAAGGACATATCTAGTCTTATGACAAATAATATTGCAACTATTTAATAAACATCTCTAAGATAAGGGTGAAAGGATCATTCTAATATCCAACATGCACATCACTTTTAAACTATGCCCTGCCATGATCACATCTCAAATGGCATACTCATATTCGATAATTAATCAAATCTATGACTATATAACATAGCACATTAAATCATAACTTACCTCCTTTAGGGCCATCATCAAGCTAGGCTCTATAGGCACACCTTAGTTTCCAAGCATAAGCTCAAACTCAATATAAAATTTGCTTACCTTGAAGCTTTTTGTCAAATATCGCCCAAATTTCAATTTCATGTTAATAACCACAAGTTCTCATATTATATCATGCCATACTAAATACATATTAACATAATCAACATAATCAATGAGTGGTCCTCCCCTAGATATAGTCAAATCATGTATGTCGACTCCATTAGTTTTTGATGATAATAAAACATTTTCACTCATTTATGTCTAACTATACTACTTGAGTATGTAGGATGAAAACGTAAGTCGAAAATACATTAATCACTGGAAAGCAAATATCAAAACTCATTAGAATAAGGAGTTACAAATGAGCCACAAAGCAAAAGCCTCTTAGTCGGATAATCAACGGAGTTAGTCAGCTAAAATTCAAAAGTGAAGTTGGCCGGTTCAGAGACAAATTAGACTTAGTTGACTAAGAAGTATGGTTAGTCAACTAAGAGCTCATTGCTAGAGACTTTAATTACAAAACAAAGAGAACTTAATCTACTAAAAAGCATGGTTAGTTAACAAAGAGCTTACTGCCAGAGAATTCAATTACAAGACAGAGAAGACTTAATTGACTAAAAAGTATGTTAGTCAACTAAGAGCACTTTGTTTGAAAATTTGAATTTGAATGCTAGAAGACAAACTAATGGCTAGAATGGATTCCAAACTGTTTCCAATGGTTTGAAGCTGTCAAATATCTACTAGCGTTAATTTTTCAATTATAAAAGACATCCCTAATGGCTAAGAATAAGATGAGATGCTTAGCTCAAAAATAGCAACAACTCCCTCCATTCTTTTTGCACTTTACTCCAATCTTTGTAATAAAGTTTAGTACTTCATCTTGTACCATCCAGGTCAAGTTAATGATCATTGGTACTCTTTTACATCTGTATTTCTTGATTACTTAAAGTGTGTGAGTCACTCTAAGGGGATTAATTAAGCTTAGGTTAGCTTGATTGGTTTTATAGGTTCTAACTCACCCTAGAAAAGTTAGTTTTGAGATTTGATTGATTTTCAAGAAAACCATTGTTAAAGGTTGTGGCTGAGCTTGCAAAAAGCCATTCTAAAAGCTTAGTAGAAGTTTGAGAATTCCATTGTTTATAGTGATTTGGTTTGAAAATCCTTGATTGCAAGATCAAAGTAGTGGATGTAGGTCAAAGAGATAGAACCATTATAAATCTTTGTGCATTGTCTGCCTTCTTTTATTTTTCATTTCATTCTTTTTTAAACCATTCTTTCATTCAGCATTTAACTTCTCATAATTGACCTTTAACTTGCCCCTAATTAGAAGTCAAGTTTAGTGACATTTAAAAGGTGCTATTCACTCGCCTCTAACACACATCTTTGGGACCAACAAGTGGTATTAGAGCCTAACCCTCATTTTTAAGGCTTAACATCCTAAGGGAGATTCAAATGGCTTTTCAAAAATCTGTTGTTGTTGAAGGACAGCACACAAACAAGCCACCTCTATTTGATGGATCAAACTACCCTTATTGGAGCATTAGAATGTCTATTTACATAAGAGCAATAGATTATGAAATGTGGGATGACATCACTAATGGACCTTGTATCCCCTTAACCATAAATGTTGTGACCAATGAAATGATTCCTAAGCCAAAGGCTAAATGGAATGAAGTTTAAACCAAAAAGATTCAGACAAACTTCAAGGCAATAAATACTCTACATTGCGCCTGGACTCCCGTTGAGTTTAACAAAATGTCAAGCTGTATCACTACCAAAGAAGTTTGAGATAAATTTAGAATTATCCATGAAGGGACTTCACAAGTCAAGGAGTCTAAAATAACCCTTCTAACTCAGAACTTGGTGAAGACACCACCAGCTTGCTTGATAGGTTTGTTAACATCACCAATAAACTCAATCAATTAGGTAAGCTAATTTCTGAACATGAACTTGTTGAAAGACTTCTTAGAAGCCTACCTAAAAGTTGGAAGCCAAAAGTGACTGCTATCCATGAAGCTAAGGACTTAAATGTCATCCCCCTTAATGAAATCTATGGCTTTCTTCTCATTCATGAGCTAGAGCTTAAAGAAGAAAAAAAAGAAAACAAAAGAAAAGCAAAAGAAAGGAAGAAAAGTATTGCTTTAAAAGCAAGAGCTCTTGAAGAAGAATTAGATAATTTATCGTGTGATGATGATGAAGAGTTGGCCATGGTAGCAAGAAGATTCAGAAAACTTATGAGACAAAGACATAGAAGATTGGCCAAGAACAACTATAGAAGAGATCAAAGTTCTTCATGGAAAATTAGAAATAAAAATGAGTCTAACCAGAAGGAAGATGTTATATGTTTTGAGTGCAAGAAGCCTAGACACTTTAGATCAGAATGCTCCTTATTGAAGGAGGAAACTTCCAAGAAAAATAAAAAATCAAGGAAAGTTATAGTGGCTGCAACCTAATATGATAGTGATGTTTCAAGTTCAGAAGCTGAAGAAGAGAAAGTGGAAGAAAGATCAAACCTATATCTGATATCCAAAGATGATGAATCTAAGGTATCTTCTAATCTTTGTGATATTTCAATTAATGAATATCAAGAAGAATATTAATGCCTCCATGATGAGTTTGAAAAACTTGCATCACTATATAAAGCTTTAAAAAGAAAGACTAAGTTTCTTGAGAATGATTTAAAAAAGATAAGACATGATTTTAACTCTATTTGTGAACAAAAAATTTTCTTCAAACTAGACTAGAACACTCTAGAATAGATTTTGAAGTTCTAAACTTGAAACTTGAAAATGGAACTGAAGCATTGCAAAAGGCAATTGATGAAAACATTGTTTTTAAGAGTTTGAGAAAACAAACATCAAGAAGAAACACAAACTTTAAGAGAAATTCTGATAGTTTCTCATCTAAATGTTATGTTTGTGGCAAAACAGGTCATCTTTTTTATGACTGCTATAGAAAAAAGAGCACTCAAAGAACCAAAATGATTTGGGTACCAAAAGGCTCTTATGTAGCAACTAATATTTAAGAACCTATCAAGGTATGGTTCTTTGTTAAGAAAAACTGAAAATTTGTCTTGCAGGTTGAGCCAAATCGAGAAGACATATGTTCAAAAGCTCAACTAAAGCAGAAGTAACCATGGTACATGGATAGTGGCTGCTCAAGATATATGACAGAAAATGAAATACTATTTGCTCAACTGGATAAGAAAAAGGGAGGTATTGTATCATTTGAAGATGATTCAAAAGGCCGAATTCATGGTATATGAACTATTGGTAAGAATTCTCATGCTCAAATTAATCATGTGCTATTTGTTAAAGGCTTAAAGCCTAATCTATTAAGTATCAGTCAATTCTGTGACAAAGGCTTTAAGGTATGTTTTGATTCATATAAATGTGAAGTTATAGATACTAGTACCGATAAAATTTCATTCATAGGAAAAAGAATAAAAAATATGTACGTTATATGTCTTGAAGATCTTGAGCTAGATTGTGAGACATGTCTTATAGTAAATGATAACGGGTTATGGCATAGAAGACTTAGACATGTAAGCATGCATACCATCTCAAAACTAAAAAGAAAAAATTTGGTTATTGCATTGCCTGGACTTAAATTTAAGAATGATCAGATTTGTGATGCTTGCCAATTAGGGAAACAAGTTAGAACTTCTTTCAAAGCTAAAAAGATTGTTTCAACTTCTAGACCTCTTGAACTGCTGCATATTGTTCTATTTGGTCCAATCAACATAACCAGCTTAAAAGGTAAATCATATGGCTTTGTGATAGTTGATGACTACTCTAGGTCTACTTGGGTTTACTTCTTTACTCACAAAAATGATGCATTACCTGCTTTTGCAAACCACTATAAGAGGGTTCAGAATGAAAAAGGACTTCTCATTGTTAGCATTAAAAGTGATCATGGAGGTGAGTTTGAAGGAGATGAATTTGAAAACTTTTGCAATGAAAAAGGGTTAAATCACAACTTTTCTACACCTAGAACATCTCAACAAAATGGGGTTGTTGAGAGAAAAAATCGAACTTTAAGAGAAATGGCTCGAACCATACTTTATGAAAATAATCTTCCAAAATATTTTTTAGCAGCAGCTGTCAATACAGTAGTCTACATTCTTAACAGAGTTTCAATAAGGGCCATGATATCTAAAACTCCCTATAAGTTATACAGAGGCAAAAAACCAAACATTTATCATTTTAGAAGCTTTGGCTACAAATGCTTTGTTTTGAACAGTGGAAAACATTTTTTTGAAAAATTTGCTGCTAAGAGTGATGAAGCAATATTTCTAGGGTATGCATTGAACTTAAAAGCTTATAAAATTTTCAACAAAAGAACTTTAATAATTGAAGAGTTTATTCATTTAGTTTTTTATGAAACTAATGCTTTGCAAAAGAAAGTTTTTATTGATGATAATGATGTAGAGGACCTTGAGAGCCAAATGGAAGAAATAAGCTTGGAGAACAAGCAAAATAGTGAAAAAAAGTCCCTTAGAAGAAAAGCAGAAGCTCCACTTTTAGAAAATTTATAAAAAATTGAAAGTCAACACAATGATCTTCCAAAGAGTTAGAAATATGTCAAAGATCGCCCACAAGAGTAGATTATTAGTGATCCTTCAAAAAGAGTTAAAACCAGAAGAGGAGTTAAAAAAACGTGTGAATACAAGATTCATAATTGAAAGCATGAAAGGAACTTGTCGAGTTGATAAAGTTAATATGGCTTATGAAAACCTAATCACTTCACTAGTAAAGAAAAAAATCTAGAACACCAGATATTAGATGGATAAAGTTAAGAGCAAAGATCAAGTTATCTATCTAGAAAGTTTGCCAAAAATGGGGTATAAGCTGGAAGGAGAAAAATTCATCAAGACTCCCAAAGACAGCCCCAAGAGTGAGTATCCCACCTCTGCTCAGACAAAGGCAACCCCTTCTCAAATCTCAAATGAAATAATTTTGAACTTATTAATGAAAATTGATGGCAAGCTTACTTATCAATTTGAGATAATTCAAAAAATGGAAGATAATTTGTAAGAGTTGGCAAATTCGATGAAGGAAAAGGCAAAAACACCTTCCGGTCCTAAATCTAGAGGTACCTCAGCAGCTCCAAGTGCTTTACGACAAACTGTTGAAAATCCTATTTTTTAGATTGGGAATGGTGACCCTGAATTTGTTGCAGCAAGAAAACAATTTACTCCTGAAGTTGAAGGAGAGTTCAATGAAGATGCTGAAGTGATTGGATCTTTTAATGATAATTCTCCACAACATGATGAAGCACAGAAAGATAAACCATCTCCAACAAACTCTGAAGATGTTTTAATTATGGATGTCTTTAACCAAATGATAGGAGAAGAGCAACTTAAAAACGAAGCAGCAAAAAGCAGAGCACAAAAACCAACACTTGCAAGAGCTTCCCTTAAATCACTTCACACCATAGAAAGAAGTGAA
>NW_018397260.1:573813-596235 GCF_002168275.2 Theobroma umbraticum | reverse complement strand
CTACTAAAAAAGGCAAAAAGACTATGGCAACAAAGACCAAGTTCCTCAAAAGAAGAATGTCTTCCAAATTGGCTAACAAAGCTAAACCTTTACTCAAATCCTCTATTCAGGATCATTTCCAAGTTTTAGACACATCTTTTTCTGATTTCTCATCACAAAAATCATCACTTGTGTCATCACCCAAACCCCTCAATGTTTACATTGGAACTGATGAATCCACCCCTTCTAACTCCTCTTGAACCTACAGTTAATTCCTGTTTTGCTGATGACAAAAAGGGGGAGAAAGTTAAAGTAACAATATAGTAACTTAAGAGTATGATTATGATGATGCTTAAGTTGTTTATGAATTATGATGACGTTTAGTTGTTTATGACATTCTGTTATGTTGATTGTTGATGGTTAGGATTTAGATGTTGATAACTTATTTTTGTTATGCTATTTTGTTATTTTTATTGACATGTTAATGACATTTGAGTTTATAATGGATATGATCTATTGATGGTGATATGCTAATGATAGTTGGTTACAATATGGATAATACTTTCACTTATTGCTAGCAGTTTTGCAAAATTGTATGTCAATTCATGAATATATTCTGTTATATATCTGCATCAATGCTTGTTATCTTCATTAAGAAATAGATAAAACTTAGCTAGCCTGCTAAGTTGGATAACGAAATAACTTGAAAAGATCATACATACATTAAGGGGGAGCACACACTTAGGGGAGAAATTCCTTATCTTGTGCAGTACAAAAAGGAGTAAATAGACATTGTGCTATTAGTCAAGGAATGTTTTGTCATCATCAAAAAAGGGGAGATTGTTGGCTCCATTGGTTTTTGATAATAATAATACATTCCCACTCATTTATGTCTAACTATACTACTTGAGTGTGCAGGATGAAAATGTATGTCGGTAATAAATTAATCACTTGAAAGCAAATATCAAAAGTCATTAGAATAAGCAGTTACAAATGAACCACAAAGTAGAAGCCTCTTAGTCGGATAATCAATGGAGCTAGTCAGCTAAAATTTAAAAGTGAAGTTGGCCGGTTTAGAGACAAAGAAGACTTATTCGACTAAGAAGCATGGTTAGTCAACTAAAAGCTCACTGCCAGAGACTTCAATTACAAGACAAAGAGAACTTAATTGACTAAGAAGCATGGTTAGTCAACTAAGAGCTCACTACCAAAGAATTCAATTATAAGACAAAGAAGACTTAATCGACTAAAAAGTATGCTAGTCAACTAAGAGCACGCTGTCTAAAAATTTGAATTTGAATGCTAAAAGACAGACTAACGGCTAGAACTGACTCCAAACTGTTTCCAATGGTCTGAAGCTATCAAACATCAACCAGAGTTGGTTTTACAAGTATAAAAGACATTCCTAACGGCTAAAAATAAGATGTGATGCTTCCAAGATAAACAAAAAGAGCTCAAAAATAATAAAAATTATCCTTATCCTTCTTACACTTCACTCCAATCTTTGTAATAGAGTTTAGCGTTTCATCTTGTACCATTTAGATTAGGTTAGTGATCATAAGTACTCTTTTATATCCGTATATCTTGATTACTTACAATGTGTGAGTCACTATAAAGGGATTAATGAAGCTTGGGTTAGCTTGATTAGTTTTATAGGTTCTAACTCAGCCTAGAAAAGTTAGTTTTGGGTTTGGTTTATCTCGAGAAAAATCATTGTTAAAGGTTGTGGTTGAGTCTATGCAAAGCCATTGTAAAAGCTTGGTGGAAGCTAGAGAATTTCACTGTTTGTATTGATTTGGTTTGAAAATCCTTGATTGGAAGATCAAGGTAGTGGATGTAGGTCAAAAAGACTGAACCACTATAGATCTTTGTGCATTATTTACCTTCTTTTATTTTGCATTTCATTCTTCTTTAAACCATTCTTTCATCTAGCATTTAACTTCTCATAATTAACCTTTAATTTGCCCCCAATTGAAAGTCAAGTTTAGTGACATTTAAAAAATGCTATTCACCCCCACTCTAGCACACATCTTTGGGACCAACAACGTAAAGTGTCCAGTCAACGGAGTGAAATGATGCTCAATGCTGAAACAATCGGTGGAGAGTCCAATCACGCATAACGTTAAAGTAACTGACAAAAGATCAAATCACACACGTATTGAAGCAATGGATGAAGGGTGCAAACCACACCATGTCGAAACAACAGATGACTAGGCCAAATCATGTTCAATACTGAAACAATTGACAAAGAATCAAAATCAGCATATGAAATTCTTCAACGAATGGCATCAAAGCACTGTAGACGAGAATCATAGGCAGGGTTTGTACCATCATCCTTACTTACCACCATCCTTGCAGCCGAATACACAATCATTGGGGAAAAATGCCACTCAACCTCAAGTTAAATCAACGTTCGACATTCACCCTTCGGTTGAAACATATCAACTCATGGGCCATCAACACCCCTACAGTCAACAAGATATAATTTGCATCATTTAGCCAGGCTCCCTATGTAATGACCTTTTTCTCGATTGTTACCAGCATTCAAGACTTGCAAATGAACCCGTCAAATCTCGAACAAGTCTTAGTTGAGATTCCAAAAAATTAAATCAAATATTCTTTTACGTATATAAATCGACTAGTAATAGTGATACTATCGTTTACTTAAACCAAAAAAACATTTGTAATTGATACGTTGCTACCAAATGACAACATCCAAGTCCGATAAACTTTCAACAAATTTAACATCACACTTAATATTCATTACACAACTTCTAAGTTCTAGCAGTACATTTCTGGTAAAGTAGTAAGTTTTAAAAATCCAATTGTTTTACACAACACGACGCCTATGTAGCGGAGCGACTCGGAGTGGAAGTCTAAGAGATGCCATTACCTACATTGTAACGAGTCAAAATATGCTAGGCAATACACTTGAGCTGATCACTTATTTGTAAAAAAAAATAAAGGAGTGAGTCTCACAAACTCAGTGATCATCGGCTCCGTGAATAGGACGTAGATGAAAAACAAGCCAAGGATAGGAAATTTGAACATTAAAAACATGCGAATATATATAAACAATTTAAAATCAATGAAGCATTTGTGCCTTATAAGTAAACTCAAAAGTTGTGTTGCAAAATAATCACTTCAAGTAATATAAGAAAACCAGTGCGAATAAAAGATTTTTTCCGTCGAAATCATTTGTTGTTCTTGACTTAAAATCAGGCTAACATAAGCACGCACGTTCTCGTAAAATCAAGCAATATTGATGCTTATACACAAGTTCATAAATGATCTTTTCCTTGAGATATTAAACACAAATCCACCGTATAAATAAGGAAGTTGTGAAAAAACTCGTATTTCTCACCATGCAAAAGAATACGTATTGAAAACCCAAAGAAATATCACTCTCGAGTAGGTGATAGAAATAAAGAACTCATGGACCCACTTTCATGTAATAACATCTGGGAGCCCTGCTCCACTAGATTTCCACGGCCATGGCAGTCTCAATGATATTGGTCGACATTGGAGAAATCAAGTGGTTGCAATCACGTATAACAACTTATGGCCTAGCCACGTATATATATCACAGACCGTGGCCCCAGCCACATCTAACAGCCTATCGACGACCTAAGAGTTCTCTAGCTAGAGCTCATTTGTGCATAAAGGTCACACTATCTTTATGTGACATTCGACCTACTATCGAATCTTCTAGTTTGGTAAGATCACTTAAAAATCAAGTTGGGTTCCCAAAGCTCATTTCAAATCCATTTCAAAAGTACCAATCATGGTAACATGATAAAACCTCTTTTTGCAAGACTTTGCAATGTAAAACCTTTGCATGAGGTTTAGATATCAAATCAGTATGGTAAATATGTAATTTATTCATGAATGCACATCATACAACCAATAAGGCACATTTTGATGGAAACCGTATTAAAGAGCTTGTTTTTCAATTTTTAAAAACCCTTTACGTATATAGTTATATATATATATATATAAATCAGATTCTTAGGACATTTTATAACCCAAGGTACAATTACACCTATTGAAAGGTCAATAAAATTTGCTGATAACTTTCTTAATAAAATATTAGACAAAACCCAATTACAAAGGTTTCTAAAAAGCCTTAATTATATTATTGATTTTTATGCAGGGTTAAGCAAAATCTGTAAACCTTTATACCAAAGACTCAGAAAAAATCCTATTCCATGGACAAATACTCATACTAATATAGTCCAACAAATAAAGAAACATTTAAAAGAACTCCTATGCTTACACCTAGCAGACCCTGATGCACCTAAGATAGTTGAGACAGATGCTTCAGAACTAGGATATGGTGGGATACTCAAACAGGTCAAAAATCAGAAAGAACAAATAGTCCAATATACTTCTAAGCACTGGACTTCGGCTTAGCAAAATTACAGTACTATCAAAAAAGAAATTTTATCAATTGTTTTTATGTATTTCAAAATTTTGAAGTGATTTATTAAATCAAAAATTTGAAAAGAATCCAAGATTATGCAAGAATCCTCAGACCTCATAAAAAAATGTCAAATTCTTACAGGCTAAATCAAATGCCAGTGCAATGCTTGCTCAGGCCAAAACAAAGACTGAGTACAAAAAGATCATGGTAGAAATGCTCAGCTCCTTAGACTCAGATGAAGAACAAGAAGAGGAAGAAGAAGAAACTGCTTCATCCAAGGCAACAGTCGACCTTTCTCAAGATGAAGATTATATTCTTCCAAGAAGAAAGAAATGAGGATAAGTGTAGCCAAAACAAAAGTAGATTCCCTTCAACAAGGCATCCAATTGCTCGAGAATTCTGCAAACAAAGGAAAAAGAATAAACAGTAAAAGCAGATTCCTTTCTACCAAAAAGCACCTAAAGAAGACAGCTCGTAAAATCTGCTAACAAAATAAATTCTGTCGACAAAATAAAGTGTCTGTACCAATAAGAACATGCCAAAAGAAATGATAACTGGTGAACAAAAAGACATCCGTGCTTCATCACAGGGAAAATAGAATCTGCACCGATAGACAAATAGAAAAAAGCAACATGCACCGAGTGGACATTTAAATGGCATTCAAATGTAATTCAAATTCAATTGTAAAGCTGTCTATATAAGGCTTCAAACTTCATCATAGAGGGCAGAGTTTTCTTTAGAGTTTTGAGAGTTTTTCTTCTTGAAGAATTCTTTAAAACTTCAAAATCTTTGTAATCCAAAATTTCAAAATCTTTTCTTCAATAAAAATTATATTTTCATTTTGTTTCTATCTAACGTCGATCCGTGGGAGCTTTTGGTATTAGAGCTAACACCGATAAATAAAACAATAAAATGTTTTAAATGTGGAAAAGCAGGACATATATCCAAATATTGAAAAATTAAAAGAAAGATTAACCAACTCCAACTTGGAGAAGAAATCGAACAAAAAATTAATGAAATCTTACTAGAATCAACAACAGAAACAGAAACCTATTCAAAATCATCAAAAGAATTACAAATAGATGATATACAAACAACATCTCAGTCTTCTTCAACAGAAACTGAGGATTCAATTCAAGTCTTAACCAAAGACCAAGAATTCATAATAGAAGTTATTGAGAAAATACAAGACCCGATTCTCAAAAAAGAATATCTAGAAAAATTAAGAGATTCGTTAAGGAAAAACACTGAAACCAAAAACCAGATAACCTAATAGACCAAGAACCAATATATAACATTAAAAACATTATTTTTGACAAATATGAGGAAATAAAACCAAAAAAGATAACCAGGGAAGAATTAAATTATGAAATCAAGAAAATAAAATTAAAAATAATTGAACTAAAAAAAAAGCAATAGAAAATCAAAAAATAGATTGAAACTTCCAAAAACACATAAATAGAACAAAACACTTTAGACTTTGAAACAGAAAAAATAAAAACACAAGAATATATGATGGTACTCACAGAAGTGTCCGTCCAAAGATATCTAATAAAAATTACAATTTTAATCAATGAAGAATGTTTCTTCTCCTACATGAGGGGGGGAGGGTTTTCGCTGTTTTGAGTTTTCATGGTGATTTTGCCTACAGGGAGAAATATGTCTTAACAATGCCAAACCCTCGGCTTTTACAAACTAGTTTTCCAAGGACTCAACAATAATCAGCACAGTACCACAAACAACTAAAACCAGAACTCAGAAAAAGAACAATATTTCAAAATACTTCAGTTTAAAAGTAATACCTCTGAGAAACGACTAAACCATTCCTTCTTATAATATTAATGAAAATTTTGAGATGTCTGAAATGTTTTTCTAAATTTTCTGAAAAAACTAAAACATCATCTATATATACAATTGGAAATTGAGAGTATGGGTTAAAAATCTCATTCATTATTTTCTAGAATTCTGAAAGTGCGTTTTTTAAACCAAAAGGCATTACATTCCATTCATATTGTCCAAAAGGGACAATAAAGGTTGTTTTGTATCTTTCACTTTTTTTGATCTGTAATTTTCAAAATCCAGATTTCATGTCAAATTTTGAGAAGATTTTTGCATTACAAAGTTTTTGAAGTAAGTCTTTTTTTATTAGGATTGGATATCTAATCCATTCTAGGGCTTTGTTTAATGGTTTATAATTAATTACTAATCTTGGTGTTTTCTTTCTATTTCTGCATTTTTAATAACATAGAAAGCAGAACAGCTCCATGGTGAAGTGCTTTTTCTGATTAATTTTTTGTCCAATAAATCTTGGATTTCTTTTTTACAAAATTTCTTCATTTCTTGGTTCATTTGGATTGCTCTGGCTTTTGTTGGAATTTGTTTTTCATCAAAATCCTTTGTATAGGGTAAAGAAACTTGATGATTTTTTTTTCCCAGAAAACATTTGGGATATAAAAAAAAATTGTTTCTTCGATTTCAGTTTTGATTTTTTCCATCTTTTGTTTGACTTCTTTGGTGTTTAATTGTTGATTTATTTTTTCAAAAATTTTTTTTCTTTTAAGTAGGTAATTTGTCGTTACTTGTGGTTTATTAATGAATTAATTTGATCTGTATGTATTGACAAAGTTTCTAATAAATTAACATTTCTGATTCTAGGTTTTTTACAAAAGGAAAGTTGATTTTTGTTTTTAATATTTTTGTGCTTATTGTTTCATGATTTACTTTATAAGAAGTTAGGAATACAAGACCAAATCAATTTTTTAGGAGAAATACAAGACAGAATTGATGCTTTAAAAAGCCAAAACTCAAGAATAGTAGCAGATACTCCCCAAAGACAAAATCAATGTATCAAATATCAAATACTGAAATCCTCAATCAAGGGATCAAATTCAAAACGCCATTTTTGGCAGTCAAAAACATAACACAAGATGTCATTCTTGGAACTCCTTTCATTTCCAGATTAAAACCTTATAAAGTAAATCACGAAGCAATAAGTACAAAAATATTAAAAACCAAAATAAACTTTCCTTTTGTAGAAAAACCTAGAATCAGAAATCTTAGTTTATTAAAAACTTTTTCAATACATACAGATCAAATTAATTCATTAATAAACCACAAGCAGTGACAAATTACCTACTTAAAAGAAGAAATTTCTTTTGAAAAAATAAATCAACAATTAAACACCAAATAAGTCAAACAAAATATTGAAAAAATCAAAACTGAAATCGAAGAAACAATTTGTTCTGATATCCCAAATGCTTTCTGGGAAAGAAAAAAAATCAAGTTTCTTTACCCTATACAAAGGATTTTGATGAAAAACAAATTCAAATAAAAGCCAGATCAATCCAAATGAACCAAGAAATGGAGGAATTTTGTCAAAAAGAAATCTAATATTTATTGGACAAAAAATTAATCAGAAAAAGTACTTCCCCATGGAGCTGTTCTGCATTCTATATCATTAAAAATTCAAAAATAGAAAGAGGAACACCAAGATTAGTAATTAATTATAAACCATTAAACAAAGCCTTAAAATGGATTAGATATCCAATCCCAATAAAAAAAAATTACTTCAAAAACTTTGTAATGCAAAAATCTTCTCAAAATTTGACATGAAATCTACATTCTAGCAAATATAGATCAAAAAAAGTGAAAGATACAAAACAGCCTGTACTATCCCTTTTAGACAATATAAAAGGAATGTAATGCTTTTTGGTTTAAAAAATGCACCTTCAGAATTTCAAAAAATAATGAATGAGATTTTTAACCCATACTCTCAATTTACAATTGTATATATAGATGATGTTTTAGTCTTTTCAGAAAATTTAGAAAAACATTTCAGACATCTCAAAATTTTCATTAATATTATAAGAAGGAATGGTTTAGTCATTTCTAAATCCAAAATTAGTTTGTTCCAAACTAAAATCAGATTCTTATAACATTATATAACCCAAGGTACAATTACACCTTTTGAAAGGTCCATAAAATTTACTGATAACTTTCCTGATAAAATATTAGACAAAACCCAATTACAAAGGTTTCAAGGAAGCCTCAATTATATTATTGATTTTTACCTAGGGTTAAGTAAAATCTGTAAACCCTTATACCAAAGACTCAGAAAAAATCCTATTCCATGGACAAATACTCATACTAATATAGTCCAACAAATAAAGAAACATTTAAAAGAACTCCTATGCTTACACCTAGCAGACCCTGATGCACCTAAGATAGTTAAGACAGATGCTTCAGAACTAGGATATGGTGGGATACTCAAATAGGTCAAAAATTAGAAAGAACAAATAGTCCAATATACTTCTAGGCACTGAACTCCAGCTCAGCAAAATTACAGTACTATCAAAAAAGATATTTTATCAATTGTTTTATGTATTTCAAAATTCCAAAGTGATTTATTAAATCAAAAATTTCTTTTGCGAATTGATTGCAGATTTGTCAAAGAAGTTTTACAAAAAGATGTTCGAAACATTGCATCAAAACCGATTTTTGCTCGATGGCAAGCTTGTTTAAATATATTTGATTTTGATATTGAATATATCAGAGGAGAATCAAATTCTTTGCTAGATTTTTTCACAAGGGAATTCATACAAGGAAAGCCATGCCCCTCAAAATTGAGAGATTTACAAAAGAAAAAATAAGAGAGAAACTCAAAAAACCATTTCTAGAAGAAAAGCCCAATGGTACCAATTTTGCCTATTGAAAAAACTCCTTAAAATAAACAACCAATTCCTAAAAAGCCCCATAATTCTTTCCTTCAAAAATAATATTATTCCAATATTATTACGAAAGGTCTTTTTTACAGGAAACAATGCCACCCAAGTTACAAGACCAAAAAAACAAAGGAAACGAAATAAAGAAAGAAGATCCTTTAATTCTCAGCCTAAAGCCCATCAAGCCATGGTACAAAATCTGTACCCAAGACCAACAAGAAGAAGCCCAAAGCTCTTCTCAAAATCCCTTTCAAAATCAAAACTAATAAAAAGATACCCAAGACCCAAATGAAATAGATTCTCAAATCTAGAAATGGATAGACTCCCTCTCAAAATCACCCGAGGTAGCACTTGCATTAGCCTCGCAAACAGAGAAAGACACTTCCATCAAACAGATTGCCATTTCAGCACTCCAAAAGTCCAAAGGAAAGAAAATAGTCCTCCACTAACCAAAACCAAAAGACTTACAAAATATTTTCCCTACTCAAACCCTTTCCCAAACACAGTCCCAATCTTCAACCTCCCAATAAAGCCAAAACCAATATTTCCAAAAGGAAAATGTTCAAAATGTCTTTTAATGAAGAAGGGTTTTACCATAAATACCCTCAAATAGTTATTAGAAAGGCTTTCCAAGGATGGCATTACAAGCCATAGGACCTACAGAAGCCTCAAAATTATTATCAAAATATTTTGATTCAAACAGGATCTGTTTCTTTCAAACACTATACAGACTAGAACGATCCTACTCTGATTACCTATTCTATGGCCCAAATTTTAAAAGTTTTAACGCCTAAAGATTGAGGAGAAAATTTAAACCATTTCAAAAAAGTTTCAAATAATTTCTCAAAAATAATTGGCCGTTGCCCCGTTTTTAATTACTGGGATTACCAATAGGTATGGTTCAACACATTTCTTTTTAATAACAAACATCTCAAAACTCTAATCAATTTTGAATAGATCTTTGCATTACATTCCATTCATATTGTCATGAAATCAAAAGATTTTGAAGTTTTTCAATTTTGATTCTCAAATCTAGAAATGGATAGAATCCCTCTCAAAATCACTTGAGGTAGCACTTGCATTAGCCTCACAAACTGAGAAAGACACTCTTATCAAACAGATTGCCATTTCAGCACTCCAAAAGTCCAAAGGAAAGGAAATAGTCCTCTACAAACCAAAACCAAAAGACTTACAAAATATTTTCCCTACTCAAACACTTTCCCAAACACAGACCCAATCTTCAACCTCCCAAAAAAGCCAAAACCAATATTTTCGAAAGAAAAATGTTCAAAATGTCTTATTAATAGAAGAAAGATTTTACCATGAATACCCCCAAATAGTTGTTAGAAAAGCTTTCCAAGGATGGCATTACAAGCCATGGGACCTATAGAAGCCTCAAAATTATTATCAAAATATTTTGATCCAAACAGGATCTGTTCTTTTCAAACATTATACAGACCAAAACGATTCTACTCTGATTACCCATTCTACGGTCCAAATTTTAAAAGTTTTAAGGCCTATAGACTGGAGAGAAAATTTAAATCATTTCAAAAAATTTCTAAATAATTTCTCAAAAATAATTGACCATTGATCCATTTTTAATTACTAGGATTAACAACAGGCATGGTCCAACACATTTCTTTTCAATAACAAACAAAACCGGCACTCCTGGTTAATATTTCTCAAATTTGGAAATCACTACAAATTTCAAATTTGGTTTTCTCATGGGTGGAATTGGTTTGAACCATTTAGAGAAATCCTTCCACTAAAAATTGATCAATTATATGAAAATTTTTTTCAAAATTTTCAACTTGAAGAAGATCAGGCAAATTTGCATGTTTCTATACACTTTTTTTTTCAAATTAATTATATCATGGATTACGTCATGCGATTATTCCTATGATACTCATCCTCATTCAGGAGCACTAATGGTTATTTAGACCATCAAAACAAAATGTTGGGATAAGTTCAATGACAGAAAATATGATCCCCAATATCTGTTATCATGGTTCCAAAAGAATCCAAGATAATGCAAAAATCCTCCAGCCTCGCAAAAAAATGCCGAATTCTTGCAGGCAAAATCAAATGCCCGTGCACTGCTTACTCAGGTTGAAACAAAGACTGAGTACAAAAGGATCATGGCCAAAATGCTCAGCTCTTTAGACTCAGATGAAGAATAAGAAGAGAAAGAAGAAGAAACTGCTTCATCCAAGGCAACAGCCGACCTTTCTTAGGATGAAGATTATATTCCTCCAATAAGAAAGAAATGAAGATAAGTGTAGCCAAAACCAAAGTAGATTTCCTCCAACAAGGTATCCGATAGCCCGAGAATTTTGTTAATAAAGAAAAAAGAATGAACAGTAAAAGCAGATTCCTTTATTCCAAAAAGCATCCAAAGAAGATAGCCCGTAAAATCTACTGACAAAATAAAATGTCTGCACCAACACAAACATGCCGAAAGAAATGATAACTGACGGACAAAAAGACATCTGTGCTTAATCATGGAAAAAATAGAATATGCATCGACAAACAAATAGCAAAAAAGCAACATGCACCGAGTGGACATTCAAATGAAATTCAAATTCAATTGTAAGACTATCTATATAAGGCCTCAAACTTCATCTTAGAGGGCAGAGTTTTCTTCAGAGTTGTGAGAGTTTTTCTTCCTGAAGAATTCTTTAGAACTTCAAACTCTTTGTAATCCAAATATCTTCTCAAAATTTGACATAAAATCTGGATTTTGACAAATACAGATCAAAGAAAGTGAAA
This sequence comes from Theobroma umbraticum, assembly GCF_002168275.2. Classification (NCBI taxonomy): domain Eukaryota; kingdom Viridiplantae; phylum Streptophyta; class Magnoliopsida; order Malvales; family Malvaceae; genus Theobroma; species Theobroma umbraticum. The sequence continues at coordinate 584,343 of NW_018397260.1, read as the reverse complement.
GATACAAAATAGCCTTTACTGTCTTTTTTGGACAATATGAATGAATGTAACGAAAAGCAAATACTTTTTCCTTTTTGGAAGATTCCTGTTTATAGGATATCAAAAGAAATACTTTTTCCTTCAACAGACTAGTTTCCCAAAGACTTAACTTTTTTGGCAAAAGGAAATATGCTTTTACTGTTCATTCTTTTTCCTTTGTTAATAGAATTCTCAAGCTGTCGAATGACTTGTTGGAGGGAATCTGCTTTTGTTTTGGCTGCACTTAATCCTCATTTCTTTCTTCTTGGAGGAATATAATCTTCATTCTAAAAAAGGTTGGCTGTTGCCTTCGGTGAAGCAGTTTCTTCTTCTTCCTCTTCTTGTTCTTCATCTAAGTCTAAGGAGCTAAGCATTTCAGCCATAATTCTTTTGTACTCAGTCTTTGTTTTGGCCTGAGCAAGCAGTGCACTGGCCTTTGATTTTGCCAGCAAGAATTTGGCATTTTTTTGCGAGGCTTGAGAATTCTTACATAATCTTGGATTCTTTTCGAACTATGATAACAGATATTGGAGATCATATTTTCTATCATTGAACTTATCCCACCATTTTATTTTGAAGGTCCAAATAACCATCGGGGCTTCTAAGTAAGGATCGATGTCATAGGAATAATCCCATGACGTAATCCATGATATAATTAATTTGGAAAAAAAGTGTATAGAAACATGCAAATTTGCCTAGTCTTCTTCAAGTTGAAAATTTTGAGAAAAGTTTTCATATAATTAATCAATTTTTGGTGGAAGGGTTTCTCTTAAAGGTCCAAACCAATTCCACCAATGAGAAAACCAAATTGAAAATTTGTATTAATTTTCAAATTTGAAAAACATTAACCAGGAGTGCCGGTTATGTTTGTTATTGAAAAGAAATGTGTTGAGCTATGCCTATTGGTAAGCCCAATAATTAAAAACGAGGCAATGGTCAACTATGTTTTAAAAATTTTTTGAAAATTTTTTGAAATGGTTTAAATTTTCTCCCTAGTTATAGGCTTTAAAACTTTTAAAATTTGGGTTGTAGAATGGGAAACAATTTGTTCTAATATCCCAAAAGCTTTCAGGGAAAGAAAAAAACATCAAGTTTCTTTACCTTATGCAAAGGATTTTGATGAAATACAAATTCCAACAAAAGCTAGAGCAATCCACATGAACCAAGAAATGGAGGAATTTTGTAAAAAAGAAATCCAACATTTATTGGATAAAAAATTAACCCAAAAAAGCACTTCACTATGGAGCTGTTCTGCTTTCTATGTCATTAAAAATGCAAAAATAGAAAGAGAAACACTGAGATTAGTAATTAATTATAAACCATTAAACAAAGCCCTAGAATGGATTAGATATCCAATCCTAATAAAAAAAGACTTACTTTAAAAACTTTGTAATGCAAAAATCTTCTCAAAATTTGACATGAAATCTGAATTTTGGCTTTGATATCTAAAGCTCCCACGGATCAGAGCGAAGGGTTTGATACCAAAAGCTCCCACTAATCAATGCCAGATAGATACAAAATGAAAATATAATTTTTATTAAAGAAAAGATTTTGAAATTTTGGATTGCAAAGATTTTGAAGTTTTAAAGAATTCTTCAAGAAGAAAAACTCTACCCTTTAATATGAAGTTTGAGGCCTTATACAGACAGCCTTACAATCAAATTTGAATTACATTTGAATGTCCATTCGATGCATTTTGTTTTTTGCTGCTTGTCTATCGGTGCAAATTCTATTTTCTCCGTGATGAAGCACAGATGTCTTTTTGTTTGCGAGTTATCATTTCTTTTGGCATGTTCCTGTTGGTGCAGACACTTTATTTTTTTGATAGAATTTATTTTGTCAGCAGATTTTACAAGCATGATAACAGATATTGGGGATCATATTTTCTGTCATCGAACTTATCCCACCATTTTGTTTTGAAAGTCCGAATAATCATCGAGGCTCCTGAGTGAGGATCGGTATCATAAGAATAATCCCATGACGTAATCTATGATATAATTAATTTGGAAAAGAAGTATATAGAAACATGCAAATTTGCCTGCTCTTCTTCGGGTTGAAAATTTTGAGAAAATTTTTCATATAATTGATCAATTTTTGGTGGAAGGATTTCTCTTAAAGGTCTAAACCAATTCCACCAATGAGAAAACCAAATTGAGAATTTGTATTGATTTTCAAATTTGAAAAACATTAACTAGGAATGCCGGTTATGTTTGTTATTGAAAAGAAATGTATTGAACCATACCTGTTAGTAATCTCAGAAATTAAAAACAAGGCAATGGTCAACTATTTTTGAGAAATTATTTAAAAATTTTTTGCAATGGTTTAAATTTCTCCCTAGTTTATAAGCCTTAAAACTTTTAAAATTTGGATAGTAGAATGGGTAATTAGAGTAGGATCGTTTTGGTCTGTATAGTGTTTGAAAAGAACAGATCCTCTTTGAATCAAAATATTTTGATAATAATTTTGAGACTTCTGTAGGCCCCATGGCTTGTAATGCCATCCTTAGAAAGCCTTTCTGACAACTATTTGGGGGTATTCATGGTAAAACCCTTCTTCTATTAATAAGACATTTAAAACATTTTTCTTTCAGAAATATTGATTTTGGCTTTTTTTGGAGGTTGAAGATTGGGACTGTGTTTGGGAAAGGGTTTGAGCAGGGAAAATATTTTGTAAGTCTTTTGGTTTTGGTTTGTGGAGGACTATCTCTTTTCCTTTGAACTTTTGGAGTGTTGAAATGGCAATTTGTTTGATGGGAGTGTCTTTCTCAGTTTGTGAGGCTAATGCAAGTGCTACCTCGAGTGATTTTGAGAAGGATTCTATCTATTTCTGAATTTGAGAATCTATTTCATTTGGGTCTTAGGCATCTTGGTATTGGTTTTGATTTTGAAAGGGATTTTGAGAAGAGCTTTAGGCTTTTTGTTGTTGGTCTTGGGTACAGATTTCGTACCATGACTTGATGAGCTTTTGGTTGAGAATTGGATGATCTTCTTCTTTTATTTCTTTTCCTTTGTCTTTTTGCTCTCGTAATTTGGGTGGTATTGTTTCTTGTAAAACAGACCTTTGGTAAGAATATTGGAATAATATTATTTTTGAAGGGAAACAATTTTGGGCCTTTTTAGGAATTGATAGTTTATTTTGGAGAGTTTTTTCGATAGCCAAAATTGGTACCATTGGGTTTTTCTTCTAGAAATGGTTTTTGGATTTCTCTCTTAGTTTTCTTTTGTAAATCTCTCAATTTTGAGGGCATGGTTTTCCTGTAAGAATTCCCATGTGAGAAAATCTGGTAAAGAATTTGATTCTCCCTTGATATAGTCAATATCAAAATCAAATATACTTAAAATAGCTTACCATCAGACAAAAATCTGTTTTGATGCAATGTTTTGAATATCTTTTTGTAAAACTTCTTTGGTAGACTTACAATCAATTCACAAAAGAAATTTTTGATTTAATAAATCACTTTGCAATTTTGAAATACATAAAATAATTGATAAAATTTCTTTTTTGATAGTACTGTAATTTTGCTAAGCTAGAGTCTAATTCTTAGAAGTATATTGGACTATTTGTTCTTTCTGATTTTTGACTTATCTGAGTGTCCCACCATATCCTAGTTCTGAAGCATCTGTCTCAACTATCTTAGGTGCATCAGGGTCTGCTAGGTGTAAGCATGGGAGTTCTTTTACATGTTTCTTTATTTGTTGGACTATGTTAGTATGAGTATTTGTCCATGGAATAGAATGTTTTCTAAGTCTTTGGTATAAGGGTTTACAGATTTTGCTTAACCTTGGGTAAAAATCAATAATATAATTGAGGCTTCCTAGAAACCTTTGTAATTGGGTTTTGTCTAGTATTTTATCAGAAAAGTTATTAGTAAATTTTATTAACCTTTCAATAAGTGTAATTGTACCTTGGGTTATATAATATCCTAAGAATATGATTTTAGATTGGAAGAAACTAATTTTGGATTTAGAAACTACTAAACCATTTCTTCTTATAATATTAATGAAAATTTTGAAATGTCTGAACTGTTTTTTCAAATTTTCTGAAAAAACTAAAACATCATCTATATATACAATTGTAAATTGAGAGTAAGGGTTAAAAATCTCATTCATTATTTTTTGAAATTTTGAAGGTGCGTTTCTTAAACCAAAAGACATTACATTCCATTCATATTGTCCAAAAGGGATAGTAAAGGCTGTTTTGCACCTTTCAATTTCTTTGATCTGTATTTGCCAAATTCAGATTTCATGTCGAATTTTGAGAAGATTTTTGCATTACAAAGTTTTTGAAGTAAGTCTTTTTTCATTGGGATTGGATATCTAATCCATTCTAGGGCTTTGTTTAATGGTTTATAATTATTACTAATCTTGGTGTTTCTCTTTCTATTTCTGCATTTTTAATGACATAGAAAGCAGAACAGCTCCATGGTGAAGTGCTTTTTTTGATTAATTTTTTCTCCAATAAATCTTGGATTTCTTTTATACAAAATTTCTCCATTTTTTTGTTCATTTGGATTACTCTGGCTTTTGTTGGAATTTGTTTTTCATCAAAATCCTTTGTATAGGGTAAAGAAACTTGATGTTTTTTTCTTTCCCAGAAAGCATTTCAGATATCAGAATAAATTGTCTCTTCGATTTCAGTTTTCATTTTTTCAATCTTTTGTTTGACTTCTTTCGTGTTTAATTGTTGATTTATTTTTTCAAAAGAAATTTTTTCTTTTAAGTAGGTAATTTGTCGTTGCTTGTGGTTTATTAATGAATTAATTTGATCTGTATATATTGACAAAGTTTTTAATAAATTAAGATTTCTTATTCTAGGTTTTTCTACAAAAGGAAAGTTTTTTTCTGTTTTTAATATTTTTGTGCTTATTGCTTCATGATTTACTTTATAAGGTTTTAATATGGAAATGAAAGGAGTTCCTAAAATGACATTTTGTGTTATGTTTTTGACTACCAAAAATGGCGTTTTGAATTTGATCCCTTGATTGAGGATTTCAGCATTTGATATTTTATACATTATTTTTAATCTTTTTCCATTTGCAGTTTTTAGTCCTTCTCAAGTTCTATCATAATATTTTGTTGGGATTAGTCTTTCCCTTATACAGTTTTGATCAGCACTAGTATCAAAAAGTGCTATTGTATTTAATTGAAATTTTTCATTGATTAAAATTGTAATTTTTATTAGATATCTTTAGACAGACACTTCTGTGAGTACCATCATATATTCTTGTGCGTTTAGTTTTTCTGTTTAAGAGTTTGAAGCATTTTGTTCTATTTTTGTATTTTTGGAAATTTCAATCTATGTTTTGATTTTCTGTTGTTTTTTTTTAGTTCAATTGTTTTTTATTTTATTTTTTTGATTTCAGAATTTAATTCTTCCCTGGTTATCTTTTTTGGTTTCATTTTCTCATATTTGTCAAAAATAATGTTTTTAATGTTATATATTGGTTCTTGGTCTGTTAGGTTATCTAGTTTTTGGTTTTCAGTGTTTTTTGTTAATGAATCTCTTAATTTTTCCATATATTCTTTTTTGATAATCAGGTCTTGTATTTTGTCAACAACTTCTATTATAAATTCTTGATCTTTAGTTAAGACTTGAATTGAATCCTCAGTTTCTATTGAAGAAGACTGAGATGTTGTCTGTATTTCATCTATTTGTAATTCTTCTGATAATTTTGAACAAGTTTCTATTTCTGTTGTTGATTCTCGTAAGATTTCATTAATTTTTTGTTCGATTTCTTCTCCAAGTTGGAGTTGGTTAATCTTTCCGTTTAATTTTGCAATATTTGGATATATGTCCTGCTTTTCTACATTTAAAACATTTTATTGTTTTATTTATCTTGTTAAACTCTTTATTTTTTCTTTTCAACTTTCTATATTTTTTCTATTTTGGAGTTTTGTAATATTCTTGAAGGTTTTTCTTATGTTTTCGATGTTTGACAAGTTTTGCATAACAACAATTTTTTGAAGAAGGTTCATATCTAACATCAAACTGTTGATAGAATGATCCTAAGGTTCATATCTAACATCAAACTGTTGATAGAATGATCCTAATTCTTTTACACACAATTTTCTTTCTTTTTTCAATTGTTTTTCTAATTTTAAATCTTGACATATTTTTAAACCTTCCTTTTGAGTGAAACTGATAAGTTCACCATATGTAAGATTTTCATAAGGTATAATCCCTTTATAACTTTCCCTTATTTGATTCCTAACCTTTTCTCCTAATAATGTAGGAAGTTCAGCTAAGAATTTTTCTTTTTAAAATGGTTGGCTATTGTTAGACCTTTGCAATACTCTTGTCATAAATATGTCTTTATACCATTTGAAATCTATTAACTTTTTACATTTTAAATTAGACCACAATTTTGAATTTCTATCTTTGAGATGTGAAGGGCCTCCTATAAAATGTTTTGATATTGAGAAGATGAGAGTTTCTACAACATCTTGAATCTCTCTTCCATGGTTGTCTAATATAATATTTCCTTCATTATCTTTTTTGACTGCCTTTAATATTTCTTGCTGTTGATTTGTTGTTAAATAGTTATCCCACCATCCTGTTAGTTGTCTAGCAAAACTATCAACTAAAAGATGTGTTATTGCGTGATCTTTGATTTGACGAGTTTGGTTTTGAGTTTTATATACGTTAGAAACCATTGTCATTTGTTGAAGTATACTGAGAATATTGTATTCAGACATACCATTAATATTCCATTCATATATAGTATTAGCGTTATATTTGCTTTGGAATGTTGGTTTTTCTTCAATATTAATGTCTGGGGCTGTTATTTTAGGATAACAAAGTTTTTGAGATTCTTTCCAAATCATTTTATTAATTTGTTAGTTTTCTGTACTGTCTTGGGATGAATCAGAATCATCATTAATAGTATTGACCATGTGATTTTGTCTGTGGAGAGTATCTGCTATTATTCCTAAGTTTTGGCTTTCTAAAGCATCAATTCTGTCTTGTATTTCTCTTAAAAATTGATTTTGTTTAGTTTGTTGGTATTTTCTTGGGATTTCAAAAGGTACAAATACAGGTTTTGTTATATCTGCTTTTTCTGGGTTGTGTGTTTTGAGATTGGGGTTGATTTTGGATTAATGTTTTTATATTCTCTAGTTGTTCTAAACTAGTATGTAAATTTAAATTCGTATAATTGTTTTGTTCAACTATCATTTTTATGTCTTTTGAGGTAATAGGTTCTCCTAGGTCTATGCCCTTATATTTATATTTTAATGTGAGTATTGTAATTCTGTGAGAGGAGGATATTGGGTTTCTATTTCACCTTTATTTGTTTGCCATTTATTTGTGTTCTTTGGAGTATTTATTTGCAGTTCACCATAATTTTCAAACCATTCAAAGAATTCAATTAAAATTTTATGTTTTTCCATGAAATTATGATATTCTTTTAAAATTTCATCTTTTTGTTGGTCATATTTTTTAAAATAATTTTTTCTTTTTTGTTTATTTTTATCAAAGTAGAAATGTTTCCTACACCATTCTTTATCAATTTCAAATTCTTTTTCTAATACAAATATTTTTGGATCATTTTCTTGGTTTGTAGGTAAGTGTGGGTTATTTGTCATGGAGGAGTAAGTTGGAGACATATTCGGGGAATTTGAAAGTGTATTTTCTTGTTTATTGTAAACAGATTGTGGTATTTCTGAAGAGTTATTTATACTTTGCAAGTTTGTTCTAATATAAGGTACTGAGGATACAGAAGCTCTAGCTATCCTAAAGTTTGTACCTGTGGTAGATGGGGGCTTCTATATTGATGGTTAAATTTGTATCAAAAGATCGTCTAGAAGGTATTCTTGGTGGGCTTTCCAAAGATGCCATTACAAGCCATGGGACCTACAGAAGCCTCAAAATTATTATCAAAATATTTTGATTCAAACAGGATCTGTTCTTTTCAAACACTATACAGACTAGAATGATCCTACTCTAATTAGCCATTCTACAGCTCAAATTTTAAAAGTTTTAAGTCCTATAGACTAGGGAGAAAATTTAAACCTTTTTAAAAAAATTTCAGATAATTTCTCAAAAATAATTGACCATTGCCTCGTTTTTAATTGTTGGAATTACCAACAGGTATGGTTCAACATATTTCTTTTCAATAACAAACATAACAAGCACTCCTGGTTAATGTTTTTCGAATTTGGAAATCAATACCAATTCTCAATTTGACTTTCTCGTTGGTGGAATTAGTTTGGACCTTTAAGAGAAATCCTTCCACCAAAAATTGATTAATTATATGAAAAATTTTCTCAAAATTTTCAACCTAAAAAAGATTGGGTAAATTTACATGTTCTATATACTTTTTTTCCAAATTAATTATATCATGGATTACGTCATAGGATTATTCCTATGACACCGATCCTCACTCCGGAGCCCCGATGGTTATTCGGACTTTCAAAACAAAATAGTGGGATAAGTTCGATGATAGAAAATATGAGGTTATTTGTCATGGATGAGTAAGTTGGAAGAATTTGAAGGTGTATTTTCTTGTCTATTGCAAATAGGTTGTGGTATTTCTGAAAAGTTATTTCTACTTTGCAAGTTTGTTCTAACAGAAGGTATTGAGGATACAGAAACTCTAGTTGTCCTAAAGTCTGTACCTATGGTAGATGAGGCTTCTATATTGATGGTTAAATTTATATCAAAAGATCGTCTAGAAGGTATTCTTGATGATCTATTGAAGACAAGTTCTACTGAACCATCCCTGTATTTTGCTACATAATTTATTTTAGTATTTTGTACAAGAACAAGAATAGTTACTCTTATTTTTCACCTATTTGGAAGTTGAACTTCATGCCATTGAATAGTCCTACGTATCACTGTATGAGACCTAGTCATATCTGTTTGTATTAATAATGTTTCTCTTTTTGGACTATGGATTAAAGCCATAATGTTTATTACTGAGTACATTGCCTTATAATATAACCTATAAACCACAGTTAATGGTTCAGATCTTGGAATCATTTAATAATTATGTGTTTGAATTTGTAAGGTTAATGAATTTAAAATATTTCTGTCTTTTAAAGAGATCATAAAATTTAGAAAGCAATTGAAATGTATTGGTCTTCTACAGAAGCTTATTTCTATTGTTCCTAATAGAGAATCATTAAAGTGAATATGTCTTTTATCTCTTAATACTATAAGTATTGAGGTATCTAACCCTTTTTTTTTTAGAGGTTTGGCTCCTACCTGTATTAATTCAAAATAGATGTAATTATATTTTTGAGTTTTGAGTTTATTAATTGTCTCTTGATCCAAGAGTTGGATGTTTTCATACTGATTTTGGATAGATATTCCTTTTTCTTTGGTTTTGATTAAATATCCACAAAAAGAATTTAGATGTAATGCATGAAATGTTGAGGATTTGTAAATTTGATTTTGAGGGACTCTAGGTATCTCCCAATTATTTATTTCTTGACTTATATTTTAATAATGTATGTTTTCCTTGTTGATCGTTTGAGTTTAGTTAGAACTGAAACTAGAATAAGAAGTATTTCTTAAAAAAAGGTAGCATTTTGAAATAACAGGTTTCTTCTCCTACATGGGGGGCTTTCTATTGTTTTGAGTTTTCGTGGTGATTTTGCCTACAGAGGGAAATATATCTTAACAGTGCTTAGCCCTTGGCTTTAACAGACTAGTTTTCTAAGGACTCAGCAAGAATCAGCACACCATAAACAACTAAAACCAAAACTCAGAAAAGAAACAGTATTTCAAAATACTTGAGTTTAAAAGTAATACTCTAATCCGGTGTTGGCTCTGATACATACATACACACACACACACACAAAACTTCTTTAAAAACATGTCATCCACAAGCCTAACGTTCTGCCAACTCATGCTGTCCACTAATTGCATTTAAAGTAAATCGACACATCTATTAATCATATATCAACATCTATAGTATAGAAATTTTGAAATAGACACCCTTTATTCACCTTACAATAGCGGGACACTATATTACTATTGATTCGAGTGCATATCTAGCTAATTCTACTTGCTGGTCACCTGTGACCTCTTCCGGCACGCCACCACAACAAACTTCTCTTTCTCACACTTTCTAACAACAATTCAAACCAAATACATTTAATTGTACTCACATACAGGCAGCACATCAATCAACAATTCCTTAACCTAATTTCATAGTTTTTATCAACATTATTCAGAATCATTTAACATACAATTTATATACTTTAACCAACCAAAGCCAACACAACACAATGTAGTCAATTTGCGTGCTTACCTCTTGGTTTTAGCTTGAATTCCACCGACAATTCACAATTCCCTCACATCTTCGGTCACCATTGTTGCCATAAGCATAGACAATTAATACACATCTCATTTTCCTTGTTTACTTGTGATTTTAAGACTAAAATGCTTACCCATTGCTTGTATAGCTCAAAATCACCATACATTCCAAGATTCACCTACATGCATGCATCGAGTTCTTTGAATCTTTGTAGATCTTTGCTACCACAAGCATAATCTCACATCACAATC
>NW_018397260.1:553701-573713 GCF_002168275.2 Theobroma umbraticum | reverse complement strand
GAAAGGTGTTTTGGACAATTATTTTTTCTATAAAATCATTTCCGACAAAATTTTTAATTTTTTCATTGAAATATTCTTTCAAAAAAAGTAACGGAACAACACATAGATGGAAAAAGAAAACAAAAGAAGGGTTTTTTTTTTTTTTTCATGCCTTGGGGTGTCTCGTGGCACTCCCAAAGCCATGCAAAAATGTCTTCTGCTATTGTTTGTTATTTATTATCAACAATGGAAAAACCTTATAGACATTGACTTGACAGTAGGAGTGAACAAACGAAACATGAACTCTATTAAAGCTTATCCCTTAGTAGCAATGGTCCATTCATGTTTACAAAATTTTGAATAAATAAATAATTTTAATATATTTTATATTAATATATATGTAATATTTTATGATATTTAATGACAAAAACTAAAAAAACAATTATGAAAAGTAAATTTAAAATGAGAAAAAGTAAAAATAATAAGTATTTACGAAAAAAAGGCAAAATTTTGAAACATCTAATAGATGGTAAACAAGAACAAAAAAAAAAATGAGACAATACCAGCAAAACGCATATTATGACACAACTTAAGCCTTATCTGCATTAACTCATAAAATCATAGGTTTGTCTAAATCTAAATTATGACCCATCTAATTGTGCTAATTAACCATGCAAATTACTAGTAAAATAGATTAAATACTAATGGTATGCAGGCTTGTTAATTAAATGGAAAAAATAAATAATCAATATGTAGTTTTATGTTTTAAAAATAGACATGAAGATATAGTAGTTTTTATTAGGTATAATGTTTTAGAAAAATCTCTCAATTATGCAAAAAAACTTTTAAATAAAATTTTCTTTTTCTTTTTTTATTTAATAAATTTTTTTATTTTTTATTTTAAATTAAATAAATTATTTATTATTAATTATTATTATTTAAAATATTATTTATTAGTGTTATATTAACGTGATATTGATGTGAATAATAAAAAACGTCACATCAACAATACATAAAGTGATATTTTAATTAATAATATTTAATTAATTATTAAAAATAAAAATTTATTTAATTTAAAATAAAAATATATAAATTGATTAAACATTAAAAAAGAATTTATTTAATTTTTAAATAATATATTATTTTTTAAAAATATTATATCTATTAGTATGCTGTTTAAAGAGATAGAAAGTATATATCAAGAAAAAGAAATGAAAATTAAAATTAAAAATAAGGCAGGTCGTTTCTTGGCGGCCCCGAGTTGTTCATGACGTGTTCTCATACCCGCCATATTTTTTCTTCTTCTTTCTTTTGCCTCATGCTTAAGTGCTTCTCACCAAAAATTTGAAAAAAAAAAAAAAACTCATTATTCTACAATTTGATGAAAAAGCAAATGGCAATGGCGGGTTCTCTGTTAGTGAATGGCTTAAGAGCTCTCTTCTTAGTGTTATGCTGTTTGATGGTAGCTACTCTCATTTACACCATCTCCATTAACGGCCTCCCTTTCCGCATGGAACTTCTTACTCCGTACTCTCTCTCTTCCCCTGTCCTCACCCACTTTCTTTCTTTGTCTCTTTGTCTCTTTTGCATTTGGTATATTTGAGGATGGGGTTTTTACAAATTGATGATCTTTTAGGTGGATGGTTGCAACTTTGGTCGATTTCTACATCAATATTGTGCCTTTTGCGGTATGTTGACTGTTTACTTCAAGTTGTCAGTTACGTAAAACACTTCTTGAGTTGAAATTTCTTGTTAAGCATTGAAGCTGAAGTTTGGCATAAGCCTTGGAAACTCTTTTTTATTTTATTTAACTGCAAAGCAAATCAATTGTAAGATACGGGAGATATTGTGGTGAACCATTGTTTGAATTTGGTGAAACTTTGATAATTGTGAGGGAGTAATTGATGGGAAACTAGTTGTTTATAATTTTTTCATATTATCATCCATTGATATATGCACACCACTACTTCGTCTGAGGATTTTGCAAGTCAGATGTTTTAAGGATAATTTCATACGTATGTAAAACTTCTGTCCTTTGGCATTTTCGTGTTTATTGTTTAATATATATTAGAAGTAAGCTACTAAAATTTGACCATAGTTATTTACCTTCTATTTCCAAAAAAAAAGGGAGAGGGAGGAAATGCTTTAAAGTTTCTATTGGAGAGATAAAAATTTGTTTCACTTTATGGAGTTTCATAATGCATCAGGTTTGGATTTCCTACAAAGAATCAAGTTGGATTAGTGCAACACTTTGGGTAATTCTGCTTATATGTTTTGGCAGGTATGTCTCTTGAATGTCATCCTAAACTGCAGTATGCTTCATATGTTGTTTCTCAAAATCGATGAATACATAAGCTTGTTTTAGTTGTTCAAGTGTGAGCTGATGTTGATTCTGAATGCACTGTAACACCATGTTTTGCAGTTTAAGCTAGAAAGGAAATGAAGAGAAATGATGTATAAAGTTGAAAGAAAAATTATTGAAGAGTATTTGTTATACCCAAGAAAGGAGAAATGAAAAGCATGAAGTTAATTGTTTTTTTGGTCTTAATTATATGGTCTGGACTTCAATCAAACAAAAATCCTGCCCAAATGTGATTTTAAGATTGATTTGCATTGTTATGGAACCCTGGGATTGTAGAATCATAAATTTCTACAATATTAAACTTTCAATATTATGATTTTCAGTAATCTTGATTTCATACGAGGACGATAGATATTTCATTATTTCTAAATGAGGAATTTTGTCTCAATTTAAATTCATCTTGTCAATAGCAAAGTATTCTTCTGAGATGATAATATGTATATCAAGACTTTTTGGTAATGTTATGTAAGGTTAAAGAGATGCTGAGTATAATTTTATTTCTTGCTCTTCTATATATAACTAAGGTTTGCTCCTATCTAGATACTTTTTGTCCAAAAGGCCATTTTTCCTCCATTGGAGTTATGTGTGAATTTTTTTATTAATTATTGATTTAGTCAGATTCTTTTCACTCGTAGTTATTAGGATCTTAAAAGAAAAGGTCATTGAATGGATATATGGGAGTAGAAACTACCACTTGATGCTGTTTAATTGCTGCACGTGTTATTAGTTTACGTAATTACATGCAACCTTCATATGTTTATCCATGTATTCTCATGTGGTTCTACCTTTTGGCGTTTTATGTTAAATTAAGTTTCTTTGAACCGTATGAAGCATTTTATCATCTATTGTTGTTTGATCTGCTAATTGACATGTCGAAGTTGGGTTTTTTTTTCCAATTGGGGGAGGGGGATTCGAATCCTGCTCTCTAGGCAGGAGATTATGCACCAACCAATGAGTCAAATGCTTAGGTGCATGTTGAAGTTGGGTTCACTACCCTTTCTTTCTCTTTCTCTGGTAACATTTTGGGATAGAAGTGAAAGTTTACAATGCCTTTCTATTGCTGTCTGTGACTGATATTTAAAGACTCTAAGTTGTCTCTTGCCCTTACTTATTTTTACCCTTTTCCCCCTACTTTATTAATGGTTTTTGCTGCAAAAGATTGAAACTGTTTGGTTCAGTGATCATTACATCATTATTCATTTCTGCCCTTGGTCTATTGAGTACTGATGCAATGTAAATATTGTATTTCTCTACCAGTCTCATGATTTATGTTTCACTAATTTATATTTAAACCATTTCTTTTCCCCCAGTATTATAACATCTGGCTACCTTGTTATACAATTTCTCAAGTTGTCTCCTCAAGAATCTTTGCAAGATCCTATTTATCATGTTCTGTTGCATGATACAAACAAGTAAGTATCCAAAACTCCAGATATAATATTAGAAAATCATTTGTCAATTGTCCAATAATATGTTAATTTTGAAGGCTAACTGTTTGCATTGGCTGTTGCATTAACCTTTTCAAATTACTGATCTCTTTTTAAGTTAAAAAGTATTTTGTTATTCTTGGATTAACACCTTTGTCATGGTCTGATGGGCTGATATGAGGTTATTTATGTTTCTAAATATTGCATAAATGTTGGCAAACCATTTGTCATCTCATCATATTTCACATATTGGCAATATGTATGATGGCTTCAAGCTTGATGAACAGGAATGGCATGTCACTTCTATTGTGCAATGAATATCTGTCTTAATAATGACACTTTTCAGTTACTTGCACAGAATTCATGAATTAAGAAAGGAGGGAACATGTGTACAGTGCAAATATTTCTGACTATTAACTAGAAATAGAAGCATGAAGTGTTATGTAATAAGAAGATTTTAATTTTATTTTCTTCACTGTGCTATCAATACATTCATGTTGAGTCTTTTTTTAAAAAAAATACTTGCATGTTGACTGAACATTAGAGGAAAATGGTGGTTCGGTGGGTGCAGCAATATGCTGTTTCCTATTGTTTCATACAAATCATAAGTTCTCAATGAATTCCTCTTCTTCTACATGCCTAACTATCTATCTATCTATTTATCTACTTTCTAGATATTAACTTATCACTTATAAATTGAAAATTCACTTTGTCTAGGGATGATACCCAACCAAAGGGGAAGCATTCCCCTGTTGTCATTGCAAGAACCCTCTTCATTGTTTTGGGTTGCTTGATGCTGGGAACTTTGATCTACACTCTCTTAACAGATGGTTCACCTTTCCGCAAAGAGCTCCTAACTCCGTAAGTTTTTTTTTTTTTCCTTCCAAAAAATTTTACTCCTTGCAGTTTGGATTGAAGTAATATATAAAAGAATATCATTCTTGTGAAGAAAATCCAGTCATATTCATTCCACAGACTAGACAGTCAGGTCCTTATGTGTTCTTCACATAGATGCTATATTCTTTCTAGCTCTAGCAACTCCTTTTAAAATTGATTTCTTGAATGGTATGAAAATTTAAGACATGTAAGGGCAAATCAATGCCTTTATCCTTTGCAGTAGCTTCTTTTTCATTTTCCCCTAATTTTCACTTCTGTATACAACATCCTTTCCAGAGAGTGAAGGTCCTGTATGTAAAAGTTTTAGTCATGATGAGATATGGTTGGCCAAGTTGAGCTGATAGCAAGTTCAACTCTTCAGGTCAAAATCTATTGGCATTTTACGCAGAGACTCAGTGTGAAGATATGGGTAATATTGGATGCTTCTGACATGGCCAGAGTCAACTCCAGCCTAGTCCATGGTATTCCATTGTAATCACCATGCGTGCTACCATGTCTCCTCCTTTTCTGCAATGTAGCAAGTCCTATCACTCCCATATTCCCTACCCTGAATTTCAAGGGAGATGTGAAACTATTAATCCCACACTTTATTATCAAAGACTTCACCTGTAGTTTTTACACACTTGAATTCTCTCCACATATTACCTATAGTTTTATTGGATGTTTTGACACCTTAAAAGGCACGCAACTGAATACCACCTTTTGCATACTTTACTTCTCCTGTCATGATAGCTTGGAAACAGCTTTTATACATTAGGCTGGTGGTATTTAATGCATTCAAAACTAAGTTACATCCTTTTAATTGGCTGTCACTTTGCTCCACATTGTCGTAAGGTGTAACGACATTTTTAGTTTAAAGATATAAATGCTCTTCATAGATTTCCATTACTAACCTTAAAAGCTGATCTTTGTAGCGAACATGGAAGAGAAAGATGCAAAATCTCATATAAGATAGCCAAATAAAGTTTGCTTAGACAATGGTTTCAATAGGAAACCTTCTCCTTTAGTTAATGAAATCAAATACAAGAATTTAAAAATCTAGAAGTAATTCTTTTCTTCCTTTTTTTTGTTCTTTTTTTTTTTTCTGGTGGGGGGTGTGGGGGAAGGAGAGGCAATGCAATGGCGGCTCTAGACTAGGCATCCTATTTGGTTAGCATAAATGCTGTCAGATTGTTTGTCAGCCATGTATCTGCCAAACAAATAAATAAATATTAATGGCTTTAAATTTATGTTATTGGCTAATTAGTAGTACAAAACTCAAATGATTGTGGCATGATTCTTCCAATTATTATCTCTCCAAAATCTGCTGAAAATGCTGGAAGTCTGAAGGAGAATAATATGTGAAAAGGCTTGACAATCCTTGTTTGAAGTTTCAAACTGGAGAAAGCATGCATTTTATGTTCTTTTTGTTGCTATGTATCATGTGTTTATTCTGTTTATGGTTTCCTAGACATCATGGAAGCATTAATACTTGTAGCAGGTTACTCATGGTACACTTCTAAACCGATGATGAAATTCCTTTATGCTGACACTGAAGCACCACCTCTATGGAGGTTTAGTGCAGGATAACTTTGCACATCTGTGCATTTCAATTGCCTTTCCCTTTATGCTAATTACTTATCTGTCTTGAAAGTATAACAAATCGCTAAACTGTTTGCAGGTGGATGACAGCTACACTGATTGACTTTTATATAAATGTTGTGGCTCTCTCGGTATGTTTGAAATGCTAACATATGAACTTACATCTTTGTAGTTAAATTTTTTAATTGATTCTAGATTAAATTTTAGAATGCGGTCATTTCTACAATACATTATGGAAAACATTAATTTTCATAATAACTTAAGATCATAAATTTAACTTACGTAAAGTTTGCATCTGAAGAGTGAGAAAAACTATATTCTTGTCCGCATTTTAGGCTTCATGTTTGCTATTCTGAGACAGAATAGAAGGAATCCAACTAAGGATTTATATTTGTAACTTGTAGCCATGGAACTTGTCTCCTCTGCATTTCACATGCAAATTAGCTACTTGAAACACTGCATCATACAACTATAAACGTCACAAAAATAATATTTATTGAATTGCTTATAGTGATCCTTTGAGATATTAAACTTACAATAATTCTGTGTGCGATAATATTTATTAATGGAAGGTGCGAAATATTGTGCTCCAGTAAAATCTGTCCTCTATTTGAGTTGTTTGATAATATTAATTTTCTTTTGGTAAGTATATTCCAGGTTTGGGTTGCCTACAAAGAATCAAATTGGATTAGTGCATTCTTTTGGATAATCCTACTGATATGTTTTGGCAGGTATGGTTTCCTCTCTTTCCCACCTTTTATTCAAGCTAAAACTGAACAAGTGCTTTAGTTTCCTATAATAGAAGCGATATTTCACTTTATTTAGCAAAAAAAGTTAAATATCTTTTCATTAACAAACCAGAACATGGAGACAATGAGATTTAAAAATGTGAAAGAAAAGATGCTTCAAGCTTTCGGCATATAGTATTCAAATTTTTTTTTATTTTTCTTTTGCTCGACGTGTGCAATATGTTTTCCTTTTGTGAATAAACATGACTTTTAACTTTTGGAGGAAACTCCTTATCTCATTTTTCATATAGAGTTTCACTTTTCAAGATGATAAATGTGTGACAACAATTTGTTGTTAACTTTACTATTTCAATATCAAGAATAAGAACACTCCCTTTGTCCATAATATTGGTTCTTGTTTTATATATTTTAACTTCACTTCACTTTTTGTAATATTTTATATATTTTAACAATTTTTAACTTATTATTATAGTTTTCAAAGATTACTATTAAAATTTTAATTCTAGAAATCTCATAAAAGAACAAGAGACCTTTAATAATTAATGTTAAACCTTTAAACATAAACTGAGGTTCAATATAATGGGAAAAAAATATAGGAAATCAAATCAATGCTTTTCCATTGACAGTAACACTAATTTTCTTTTATTTACATGTAAACTGGTTTCAACTTTATGAAAGAGAACAGATGTTTGATATTATGCAGTTATGCTTAATATCCCTTTCATGAAGATTTGACGGAGTAAGGGATCATCTGTTGTTTTGGATAGAAGAGGGCAACAATCATATGAGAAAGTAGAATTAAATTACTACTACTTATTGAGTGCAAATCTCCATTTTTCTACATGTTCTCATCTTATCTACTTAGGTTGCAAGCTAGTTATTTGGCACCATCATCTTCCCAATTTGCACTGATATTTCTTTTTTTTGGTTTTTGGCCAAAGATACTAATAATTCTTTCTTTCAACTTTTCAGCATTACTACATGTGCCTACATTGTCAAAGAGCTATTGCAGCTCACTTCGCAAGATCCACTCTACCTTGTTTTGGTAACACATGATAACAGGCAAGTATATAAGAAGCAACTTGTTCAGAGCTTTATTGTCTCTAGCTGGAAGTAATTTATGGTTGCAGAAATAGAAATTTCAATCTTGCCTGCATTTAATATGGAGGAAACTAGAGCTTCACTGCTGCTTTATTGAAGCTTAAATGGTGTGTCTGGTGTAAACCTATACATATAAGTAGTTTTAAAGTTGGCACTTGGAATCGTCCTTGGCTCATAGAATGAATATGAGAATTACTTAAAATTTTTGTTGATTATAAAAACTTGCTTTTTCAAAATTACAGGAAAGAAGTATATCGAGTCTTGACATGTTACAAATTAGAAAACTTTGTTAGCAAAGTAAAAAAGAAGTTATACTTGTACCATGTTCATTTTGACTTGATGACTTTTAAAACACCAACTTTGGTCCTTGATAACCTCAACAGGGTCTTGATATATGGAATTCTTTGGCTGAAACTGAGTCCATTTTCTTTTAACTTTTAGAGGTTGAAATGGAAATTTAGGCTTCAATGCTTGCTTGGGATAGAAGAAAAGAATAAGTAGTTTGTGCTAGTATCACAGTTTGGCAACTTAAGCATCTCACTGTGTGGCCTTGGCCACCCCTCAAGACTCTTTGGTAGCCTAAGCCAGCCTAAAAACCTCTTTTCCACCTGAAGGAATAGAACAATCAAGAGTGATACACAACAAAGTAACAAGAATAAAGTGAGGCGAAGAGATTTTGTATCATATTCACAAGAATACAACCTATTTACAAGAGATTTAACCCGCACACTATATAGAAGGCTTGGGAAATCCCTTTCATAGCTTTAAGGAACACCTTACAATGGTTGGGTGGATAAAGCTCAAATTCAAATGCCCCCAACAATCACAAACAATTTCTGACACGCTAGGGGGCTCTCGTAGCTGTTGGAACAGTTCTCTGCCCATTCTACCCCTCTACTAGCCGTTGCACAATGTCTGGGTTGGTTTTTGGCCTATTCCTAGCTTGCTCCCTGTCTGAGCAGACCCTTGTTGTCTTGCCAAAACTCCCCTTGAACTTGGCAGAATTCGCAGGGTGTGACATTGTCCCCCACCCAATCCAGCAAGGCCTTCGTTTCTAGGGGATGGCTGCCCTTCCTACGCTACACTGGCCCTATGTGTTGTCCTGTCGCACACTTTGCCTCGGGCCCCCTAGCCCTGAACGTTGTCTCAAATGCTCTCACCCAGCACATGCTATCCTGTTGCACACGTCGCGTCCCTGGGTATCTCAACCTTGTGCTGTCACTTTGTGTGTCCTTCTACCTCAGATGTTCTCACCCGGTGCACACAATCTCACCTTGCACGCCGCTAAATTGGGCGCCTTTCCCTCAGGCTTTCTTGCACCTCGCACACCTTTCCCACACGTTTCCTCTGCGTGACTCTCACATTGTGGATTTGCTTCCCTTTGCCTCAACCTCTCTGTTGTGCAGGAATTTTGTTGGTCTCCGCTCTCAGGCTGCAGACTTGCTTCTCTTTGCGTCAACCTCTCTATCATGCATGACTTCCGTTTATCCTTGCTGACTCTCATGGTGTGAAGTAGCTCTGCACACTCCAGCACCCTTCCCGTTTCCCTCCTATGTCACTGACCTGTTCTTCTCCCCTGGGTCTTACCCTCTGCGCTCCTTGGGGAGGTGTTTGCCTACACTCTGAGTCTTGATTTGTAGCACACAGCTACTTCTTGCAGTCGCCCCTCCTGGTCCACTTGGGTGATTCCCTGCACTCCAGGGCTTGGATTGTGGCATTCCTCTGCCGCTGGTTCTTGCCTTTCTCAAGTTGCTTGATCGATATCTTTCTACACCCTTGGCCTTTGGTTGAGGCATTCCTGCGCCATTGGTGTTTGCTCCTTTTATACTTCCTAAGCATGACTCCACGTGCTCCTTGGCTTCTAGTTGTGGCAATCGCGTTGCCACTTGCCTTGGTCCCTTGTGGACGCTATGACACTCTTTTGTCACGTGCATTTGCCTCTCCTAGGCTTCTTGAAGGAACCCGCACGCCCTAGCTCTAATTGTGGCACACCCCACCACTACACTGGCGCTCTTGGTCTTCATGGATGGTGCCTACCCACACCTTAGGATCCTGTGCACTTGCCCTTCTCGGATTGCTTGGGGTATCCCACACCCCCTGACTTTGCTGTTCGGTCTATTGCATTTCTCACCTCTTGGCCTCCATCGTGGCCTAAAGCTGAAGTCATCACTCCTTCTTGGTTCACCACTTTAATACTACTTATTCCGGGTTGGCGACTTAAGCACCTTGTCATGCGACCTTGGGCACCCCTTAACACTCTTTATAGCTTAAGTCAGCCTAGAAACTCCCTTCCCACCCAAAGGAACGGAACAATCAAGAGACAGCTAGCAAATAAACAAGAATAGATTGAGACAGCTAGCATTTGTATTGTATTCACTAGGATACAACCATTGTCCAAGAGATTTAACCCACACGCTATGTACAAGGCTTGGGGAACCCCTTTTATAGTCACAAGGAACTCCCTTACAATGGTTAGGAGGCTGAAGCTCAAATTCAGATGCCATCAATAGTCACAAACAGTTTCTGATGGGTTGGGAAGCTCTCCTAGTCATTGGAACAATGGTCTGCCCAATCTGCCTCTTTGATAGCCGTTGTACAATGCTTCAGCTATTTGCTTTTGTGCTGCTGGCTAGCTTGGCCTATTCCTCTGTTCTCCTTGCTTGAGCAGATCCCTGCTGCCTTGCTAAAACTCCTCTTAGGTCAGGCAAAACTCACGAGCTGTGACACTAGCACCAATTGAACATTTTCAGTGCACTCATATCTGTTCTGTCACCAGGTGATTTTGTTTTAAAATCTTTACCTTTCTCCCATATTTTGATGGACCTTGAATCAATATTTTTGGCAGCGCCCTCACCCATTAAATAGACCAAAGAGAACATTTCAGATGACAGATTAGATTTCAAACTTTTTGATATTTATGGAACCTCATCCACTCATGAGGCAAGTAGACTCCTGGCACCTATACTATCTCTAACAGGGACCATGTGCGTTCGTCAATTCAAAAATGAAACTACTCACTGGGAGCACACCTGACCTGATCATATGTTCATCTAACCGTGTGGGACAATATCTTAAAGACTTAAAACTATTCTAAAGAGTTAAGAGAAGGTTAAATCCCAGCTTTTCTAAATTCTTGTTTCAGGGACCAGCTAACAATGTGTCCAAGTCGTGGAAACAGTCTCTCTGCAAAGGAGGGGTTAGGTTGTGAATATCTGACTATCCCCAGATAATGCAATATGGGAGCCTTGTACACTGAGTCACCCTTATGTGTTTGTCCTAGAGCCAAGGTGGAATTGTGTAAAAGACTTCAGCAGTATGAGAAGTAACATGTTAAATTGTAGGTTGAGAATTGGTTCTGGAATGAGTCCTTACTGACATTTGAAGAAGCAAAAGAGTGTTCTTTCCTGTCTGCAATCTGCTTGCTTAAAACTATAAAATGTACAATGAAAGAGGGAAGAAAATCTTGGAAAAGAAAGCAGAAATCCTATTTAAGGACTTGAAATTCTTCTCAGCAGCAGATTTCTCTATGGGTATTGGCAGGTCCAGTGCTCAGAAACTTTAGTCACGCCCAAAAACACAACTTTACATGAATACTCATATGACAACTATTAATAAATTGTTAGATGTAATGGATTTTATGTGCTTGGATGAGCAGACTGATGTTTAGGGAATTGTTTTCTGGACTTTTAGGAGTTTACTTGAATTTCTTAAACTTGACCTAAATCAAGACCAGAGGTTGAACAAGGCATCTTCATAGTTGATTGTTATTATGTTAAAGCTGGTTAATGTGCTCTGAAATTAAGGGTTTTTTTTTTCATTTGTTTAGTTACTTGTTCTTATAATTCGGTTGTTTGTTTTTGTATGAGAACATACGAAATGTGCTATTTGATAGGGCAGAAAACAGGTATGAGGATGCGTCGTGGTAGACAGTGTAACAAAGAGGTTGATATGCAGAAGATTTGTCACTGGTTTAATATGATTTTCTAACAGCAACATGGCATGGGGCTTACTTCACTTAGTTGAATATGTTGACACCAATCAACCCAAGATCTGGTGAAATGTTCAATTCAAACATTTGGCGGCTCAAACATTGTCTACTAATGATCTTAATGTCAAACTCTTTGACAATGATGTTGGGTGGGTGATTCGTCTTGATTTTTGTCATTTTCAATGTTCATGCTTGCTATACATTTCAGTCATACTTGTGAGCATTATTTGAACTTAGCTAGAGGCCACTAGTTACAGAGGAAATCGAAACTGTAACATATAATATTAACCTAGTATTACAAGACCGGGTAGAATGGTAAGAACTTGATATTTGATTGAAAAGGACACATCCAGAGGCAATTTACACCAACCGATTTTGAGAAATCTCTACTACATCAACCGATTTGGTTTCTCCCTAGCAGCTACTCACTGCTAAAACACAAGTATGAAGTGTGGAACTCTTCAAAATTCATGTAGAGATTTTTAGCACTGTGTAGAAGGATCTTAAATCGAAGTATGACAGTTTGTCAGTGAAGTAACAAATATGCAGCATTTAGGTTGTACCCTTTTATTAGCTGCTCATAACATATAATTTGATCAATGACCTGGCATGACACAAACACTTGTTATGCTTCAATATCCTAAAGTTACTCGATTCTTTGCTCTCTCTCTCTCTCTCTTTCTCATATTTTGTTGTCAGTGGGAGCATAAAGTTCAATTTAAGGATTATTATTGGAAAACATAAGAGAAAATTAAGGTGCCGTACACAATCTTTTTTGCGATGGAGCAGTAAACTTATTACATATCTCATGCATTCTCTTCGTTCAGCTGATACATCTAAAGCTCTGAGAATAAGAGGAGAACCTTCACAAGAAGGGATGTTTGAGGATTGCTTTCATTCTCACTATCATGACAGTGTTCATTCCCCAAGGGCAAATCCAATTCTCTCTTGTTCCCAAAGTCCTGGATGGAGACACAAAAAATACAAAATACAATAATCATAAAACAATCACATAAATTTACAATTAAAAAAAAAAGAATAGAAAGGGATTTTCATAAACCCATTCCGATCAAAGGATAGAAGAGGTTGAGAGGAAGAAAAAGGCAATTTTATTTTTTTTATGGGAAAGGACATCTTGTGTACATATCTTAAATTCATGAAGCTATAAACGACAAGAAAGATATCATAGATAAAACTTTAATTTAATAAATAATGAAAATGTTTAAAAATTTTTCTTAAAACTGAAATTTTTACGAAAGTAACAAGTGATAATTTTATTATATTTTTTTAAGTAAAAATAAATATGAGACCTTACCAAAAGTGTCAAGGAATCTCAAAATGTTTTTTACAAAAAATATTATTTCTAAATAATTATTAAAATATATAAAAATGAATATATATATATAGTAATTAATATATTTAATAAATTACAAATTGCATCATGATATTATTTTTTTGCATATTTATATGATTTTAGTTATAAAAATACACAACAATTCTTCAGTAATGGAATTTTAAGAAAATTGCAAGTGGCAATTTTATTTAGTATGTTATGAGCCAAAAATATCCGGTATGTTTATTATTAAAGAGAAAGGTATTGAACTATGCTTGCTAGTAGTACTCGAGTATTTGTTTCAGTGGTTGGTGCATAATTCCATTACCTAAAGAGTATGGTTCGAATCTCTCTTCCTCCAATTATATAAAAAACAAAACTATGTTAGCTGGCAATCTCAATAATTGAAGAACATGCAGTGGTCTATTGTCTTAATCATACTGTTTTTATAATACTATTGGAGTTTTTTAAGATCCTATGGTTTATAATGTCATTTTTAAAAGGCTTTATGAATAATAATTTTTGCAGATTTTTCATAAAATCCTTTTCTGATTAATAAAACATTTTGAATTTATGAAATCCTTTTTAGTAGCAAAGGAAGATGCTATTTGTGAATTTGGAAAAATAATTTGGGAGATTTATTCTCTTGCAATAATTTGCTTACAATATAACGAATTGTGTTAATTATCCCATCTTTTTTGTTTTAACTATTTGTACTCCGTGACATGGCATAAAATTATTGGATAAATTTAAATTGGCATTTGATGTTTGGAGAGGAATGTGATCACCCGGAATGTGATTACTAGAAGATAACCTTATAGCGTTGAGTATAATATGAAAAAGTAATGATTATAAATGATGTGATTACTAGAAAATTATATTATAGTGTTTGATTTACAAACACTTTATTGAAAATATAGTATAAATTTATGAAATTACTCTTATATGTGTATGAAAATATAAAATTAAATAACTTTATATTCTTTTTAATATAAATTTTTAACTTTTCAATTTATTCCTTAAAATAATAAATAATAGCATAACAAAAATAATATTAAAATATGTGAAATTACTAAATTTTACAAAATTACCCTTACATATGAAAATATAAAGTTGAATAAACTTACATTCTTTTAATGTAAATTTTTAATTTTTAACATTATCACTTAAAATAATAAATAATACCATGACAAAAATAATATAATTTTTTTTTATAATTAGGGGAAGGGAGATTCGAACCCTGCTATTTAGTAGAAAGATAATGCACCAACCAATGAGCCAAATGCTCAGGTGTAAAAAATAAAAAAAAACATAATATTTGAATATTAATTATTTAATTATTAAAATGTGAAATTACTAAATATTTATTTTTAATAAATTAGTTAAGTTTTAAAAAGAATTAAATTAGTTAATATTAATTATTCTATAAATAAATTAGTTAATTAATGTAACATCCCTAACTTTGATAATGAGCTAGATGCAGGGTAGACTAAGCTATTTGATGAACTAAATTGAAATTTATTGTGTATACCTATGATTTTGTTATGGTCTATAGAGAATGACTTAATTTTAATATGTTTGAGAATATTTAATGAATGTAGTGTATATAACTAGTCATTAAAAATGTGGATTATGATACTTAGCCAAAGTCTTGAAGAAATGATTGATGATTTGGACTAGTATGTTTTGGAGTTTTGATGAATATTAGGCTATGGCTTGAACTTATGAATTGAAATTATGAGTTATAATAGTTGTTTTGAAGTGTAACTTATACAGGAAGTGATTTGGGAGTTTGAAATTTAGATTTTTGAAAGTTAAAATGTTGAAAATGTTCTTTCTGGAGAAAATTATCAATTCATTCTTGGCAAGAAGAACAAGAAAAGGCATTTTATGAATATTCTATCAATATATTCTAGAATGTGTCGATAGATTTAAACAATGGGACCACTCTGCATAATTTTAATTGATACATTGACTAAATGTATCGATAGATTTGTGACAAAGGACGATTCTACAGAATTTGTATTGATAGATTTCCCAATCAATAATACATTTGAGGTAGAGAGCATTTTATTTGATTTATATCAATACATTGTCTCATGAATCGATTGATTTGAAAGAAATTCATAAAAATATATCGATATATTCACAAATATAATGATACATCCCTAGGTATTTGCCAAAATAGAAAGGGCCAAGGGTAGTGCACCATTTAAAAACAAAAGAAAACCTTCCCTACTCTTAGCCTCTTCGAAACCCTATGCCCCAACCAAATTTTGGAGCTTGAGGAAAGTAGATTAGAGCTCAGAAAATCGATATTAAGTTAAAATCAAACCTTTTTACCGATTGATTTGCAATTTAAATTGTTTATAACCTTGAAACCCATTTGTTCCAACTTTGATGTTACTCCTTTGGATTTTGTTGGGAATTTGGAGTTGAGATTGGGCAACCCAACATCAAAAGTGAAGATTTAGGCATTTTAAACTTAAGAATCAAAACCTAGGTAGTTACAACTGTGAGTAGTTGAAAGTAGACCTAGTTTGAAATGTTGGAAATTTTCAAAAGTTGAGAAATAATTATTATTTTGATTTGTTCGAGAGGAAAATATAGCTATTAGCACGTTGGTGAGCTAGAAAGCCGTTG
The DNA here is from genome assembly GCF_002168275.2 of Theobroma umbraticum. Classification (NCBI taxonomy): domain Eukaryota; kingdom Viridiplantae; phylum Streptophyta; class Magnoliopsida; order Malvales; family Malvaceae; genus Theobroma; species Theobroma umbraticum. The sequence continues at coordinate 557,653 of NW_018397260.1, read as the reverse complement.
GAGGCGAGAAAAGTTTGGGTTTGGCTATGGAGGAACTTTTGCTTGTCATTATGTGGGGGTTTTATTGTTTGAATTAATGCATGTGATGTATAACGCATTATTAATGCGTTATCATTGTGTCGTAACGTGCATGTCTAAGAACCCGACCACTAGATGTGAAGAAACTTAAGGTTTGGGAGTCGCCACCAATCTTTTTTTAAGGTGCGATTGGTCACCTATTGACTCAGTTGTAATCGACGAGGTCCTAAATTAATTCTAGATCTATCGAAAAAATATTAAACTGGTCTACGATTTTTAGAGTTGGATTCGGAAGTACAGTTACACACGAAGAATGATTAGTGCCCTCGTGATGCCCATTCTACGAACGGTACCATTTAATTATAAGTTATCCTATTGGAGCCCTAATTCTTAAATTTATTATGTTTTTTTAGTTATCATTTATTTATTTTATCTTTTATTCTATTAGTAAATTAAAATATTTTATTTGATCTTACGGGTGTAACATGCACATGATGCGCCTGCGAAATGCATAGTATAAATCCAAGTAATGTCAGATGAAAACTTTTTATTAAGGATATTTCTTAGATTCGCCCATCATACTAGTGAGATCCGAAAATTTTCTCCCACACAGAGAATTATCCAGGAAACTTGCTTTTGCAAATTTAACAAATAAATCCCATCATCAAGATAATCATTTGCGTTTTAGATAAAAAAAATACTTTCATGAATGTGGACCTATTATGAACGGAAGCCTTTCATTAAGGATATTCTCTGAGCCCTCTCATCATACTGGTGGAACCCGAAGATATCTTTTCTTCTAGAGAATTTTTCAAAGAAAACTCACCTTCACAAGATCCTTCAGAAAATTCCATCATTAGGGCTTCTACTTGTTTTCATAAAGTATCTATATGCCATGACATTTAACGATGCAATAGTGATGTGTGGCATGCTCATAAATCCTAATATTTGTTTCTTATCTCTTTCTTTTTTTTTTAAAGAATTTACTATCTTCCTTTGTATGCATATATACCATGAACAAATATTTTGTATTTACTTATTGTTCTAATATAACCATTTTATTTCATTATATATTTTTGCTATGAAAATATTTATTTATTTTACTATATAAACTTCCCTAAAAATCATATTTTTAAACAAAATATTTTATTTCATAATTATTATTATTTGTGTATATATGTTTTTTTGTCTTATAGATTTATATATTTTTTTATGATTATATATATATATATGCCTTTATATTTTAGCCATAGTCATTATTATGATGAGTTTACTATTTTTTTTGAATTTTGATTTTCATTAATTATTTATCATTATGAATTTTCATTATCTTATATAATCATATATTCTTTTGAAATCTCACATATATATTTTTCCATCTTTTTTTGTATTTATTATTATTATTATTATTATTTATTGTTATGATTACTTCCATATTTCTTTTGTTCTTATATTTTGACTAGTTAGTAACTAAGCATATTAATTCTCATTTATTGAGGATTAGAAATATTGAAATTTAAAATTAAGACCCTCCTATCATACTGGTAGGGTCTTAATCAAAATCCTTAACTTAAGAACACTTATTCGGAATTGCGACTTCTCACGTTTTGAATAAACATCCTATCATCGATGCAATATATGTGATTTATATATTATTCTCGTGATTAATATTATGGCATCTTTTCAACTAAACCGATGTGCCTTCCTATTTATTAATAGCAACCCTCAACATATATTTTTTTATTTTTGTCCTTACCTTATCATTTTTAATATTTAGTTGCAAGTGTCTACTTTCTTCTTTTTGTTTTTTTTACCTACATCAAAGCTCTTTATGACTAAACATTCCGCCTTATTATTACATAAATGTATATTTTATTTATCTTTAAATATATTTTCTATTCACTTCCTTTTGTAAAATTCTCTTCTTTTTTTTTATACTCATTTACTACACCTATTTTTTTATAACCTAATGCGTGTGTGTCTATGTGTGCATGTGTATGTATATTTTCCATATTCCCTTATTTTTTTTCATCTATCCAAGTCCATCTCGTTGATAACTCTATTATATAGAGTTATTTTGACACATTTTGGAGGCTTAAATAACTAGATCTTTGAGATTTTAGGTTCGAATTTTAGCGCTTTAGGTATTTTTCTAGTTTAAATTTGATTACTTGTTAAGTGATTAATTGAAGTTATTTTAATTAAATTTTATGTTATTTTATTTTAAATTACTTTAAGATTAGTTATTGCTAATTTCTCTTATGGTTTTTGTAGGAAATTGATGAAAAGGCCACATTTAATGAAATCAGTGCAAGTATGACGATGACTTTATTCGTATATATTTCGGCATTTTGACCATATCTCTCTCTAAATAACTCCAAATAAAGTAATTCTTAGACCACAAGAATTCTAAGAAGAAGGGATACAATGTTTATTTTCATCAAATCATCCAGTTCTGATTGTATCATGGTCAAAATATTTGTCAAAGTCGGAGCACTGTAGCAGTATGCAAGGACTGAATATGATGTGGTATTTGGAGCATATCTTTCAATCCAAAAGTTCAATTAATGTGATTCTTGATCCATTGGAAAGTTAAGAGATAGGGATAAAACTTTTATGTTTATCACTTTGCCCAGTTAGGAACATGTTAGGGTGAAACTCATGTTTAAAGTTGATAGACTGCCACAGCGTTGGGATAACAAGGCTGCAACATTTATGAAAGGAATCAGAGATACAAATTTCCAGAGAGCCCAGCGCTGTAGCCTTGGAGAAGTAGCGTCGCAGCGCTCGGCGACTTTTGAAAACTAAAAAAAGTTTACGGGATTTTGAAATTAGGTTATTTAGAACCTATTTAAGGGACCTTTTTTAGTGATTTTGAGGGGAGGCAGCAAGCAACTATTCTGGAGATTTGGAGCCAAGAACAAAGCAAGAAAACAAGAAAATTGGAGAGAGAATCAAGATCACAAAGCTCTAACTAATAGTTTTCTCTCTTGACTTTTGTGTTTTTCTTATTTTCTTTGACTTAGATTCATGGCAAAATTTCTTTGGATATTATTTTTATTAGATATTATGAGTTAAATTATTTTTCTAGGATTGCAATTGAATTCACATGTAATCTAACTTTTAATCTCTTTTTACTTATCTTTAATGAGATTTGAATTTTTTATTTCGATTTATTCTTATGCTTGTAATTGCTTGGCCACCAATTAAATTGATCTAGGAACCTAAATAAACTTGGGAAAAAGAGTTTAGTGTAGACTAAAATTGGGATAGCATATGATCATATTAATTGATTTGCGTATAGGATAGGGATATACATATAGGCCATATGTAGCCAGATTAGAGCCTGAACTTAATGAGTCTATTTTAATTTCAATTCACATAGGGATATAGTGTTTTGATTAAAATAGATATTTTTATAAGATGAGTTGGGAGACCCTTATAAATAATTTAAGACTCTGGGTTAGCAATTCAACCCATTGAAATAAGTTAAGGAAAAGAGGTAAGATTTAGATAAAGTGTGAGGGATATTGTAATCCTAAGCTTGTTTGATTTACTGTTTACCCAATTATCTTGTTTCTTTAATTTTTAATTAAATTAGTTTTAGTTGCGTAATTTTTAGTTCAATTAGAATTCAGATTTTAATTATTTGAATAAAACTAAATTATTCTAATTTTAATACTTAGTAAAATTTTAGATCAATTCCCTGTGGGATCGATACTCTGCTTGCTAATATATTATCTATTCGATACGTATACTTGCGTAATAGAATTTTAACTGACAAGTTTTTGGTGCCGTTGCAGGGGAATTGTTTCCAGAATTTTTACTAAAATTAATATCAAGCAAAGTCTTAATTCAAAATTTTTTTATTTTATTTTTAGGTACTATTGGATGAGGTGATGAATTATTGTAACTATCAGTGGACATCTGAACA
>NW_018397260.1:553277-553416 GCF_002168275.2 Theobroma umbraticum | reverse complement strand
ATATTCATCACAACCTATTTTTCAGTGTGATTTCCAGTCACAAGTTAGAGCCCCAATACTTGAGAAGAAGCTAACTTTGGAGGACATGTTGATGCAGTTCATGACAAAGAATGATGCCATCATTCAAAGTCAAGTAGAA
>NW_018397260.1:552962-553250 GCF_002168275.2 Theobroma umbraticum | reverse complement strand
GGCCAACTTGTTAATTACATCAACAATAGGCCTCAAGAAATTTTACCAAATGATGCTGAGCCTAATCCTAGAAAAGAAGAATATGGTAAACATCTTGATGAGGTAAATGGCAAGCATGTGGTAGATGATGAAGATAAAGTAGATCAAGGTAACACTTCCAGTGATCAAGTTCGAGATGAAAAAATTAAGCAAGAGGAGGAAGTATCTAAACCACCACAAGTCAAGCCATATGTACCTGCTATTCCTTTCCTAGATACAGCTGATAAGTTACCTAAAGAGGCTATTGAT
>NW_018397260.1:552658-552769 GCF_002168275.2 Theobroma umbraticum | reverse complement strand
AAGTAAGCCTATTCCACCATCTTGGGTTGAGCAAGCACCAAATCTTGAGTTAAAACTACTACAACCTCATCTTAAGAGGAGACTACTTTCACACCTCAAGCTTTTTCCATG
>NW_018397260.1:552212-552313 GCF_002168275.2 Theobroma umbraticum | reverse complement strand
GGAGAAAGAAGATTAGAGCTTTCAAGGCACTACCAACATTGATATGAAGTTTCTTTTTCTTATTCTTTTTATCTTTTCACATTGAGGATAATGTGCAATTT
>NW_018397260.1:552086-552202 GCF_002168275.2 Theobroma umbraticum | reverse complement strand
GAAGGTTTTATTGTTATTAGTTTTTGTGGTAGTTTAGGTTAGTTTATTTTTGTTAATTTTTTTTTCAACTAGATTTACTTGTGCTAGTTTCATTTAATTTACCTATCCAATGATGA
>NW_018397260.1:551870-551986 GCF_002168275.2 Theobroma umbraticum | reverse complement strand
GTCAAAGTCGGAGCACTGCAGTAGTACGCAAGGACTGAATATGATGCGGTATTTGGAGCATATCGTTCAATCCAGAGGTTCAATTGATGTGATTCTTGATCCATTGGAAACTTAAG
>NW_018397260.1:551773-551860 GCF_002168275.2 Theobroma umbraticum | reverse complement strand
AAAACTTTTATGTTTACTACTTTGCCCAGTTCGGAACATGTCAAGGTGAAACTCACGTTTAAATTTGATAGACTGCCACAGCACTAG
>NW_018397260.1:551480-551763 GCF_002168275.2 Theobroma umbraticum | reverse complement strand
CTGCAGCGTTGATGAAAGGAAGCAGAGATACAAATTTCCAGATAGCCCAGTGCTGTAGCATTGGAGAAATAGCGCTGCAGCGCTGGGCGACTTTTCAAAAATATAAGAAGTTGACGGGATTTTGAAAATTAGGTTATTTATAGCCTATTTAAGAGACCTTTTTCAGTGATTTTGAGGGAGAGGCAGCAAGCAACTATTCTGAAGATTTGGAGCTAAGAACAAAGTAAGAAAACAAGAGAATTGGAGAGAGAATCAAGATTACAAAGCTCTAACTATTAGTTTT
>NW_018397260.1:528303-551230 GCF_002168275.2 Theobroma umbraticum | reverse complement strand
TTTGAATTGTTTATTCCGATTTGTTCTTAATGCTTTTAATTGCTTGGCCACTAATTAAATTGATCTGGGAACCTAAACAAACTTGGGAAAGAGAGTTTAGTGTAGACTAAAATTGGGATTGCATATGATCATATTAATTGATTTGCCTATAGGATAGGGATATACCTATAGGCCATATGTAGCCAGATTAGAGCTTGAACTTAATGAGTCTGTTTTAATTTCAATTCACATAAGGATATAGTATTTTGGTTAAAATAGATATTTTTATAAGATAAGTTGGGAGACCCTTATAAATAATTTAAGACTCTAGGTTAGCAATTCAACCTATTGAAATAAGTTAAGGAAGCTAGGTAAGATTTAGATGAAGTGTGAGGGATATTGTAATCCTGGCTTGTTTGATTTGTTGTTTACCTAATTATCTTGTTGCTTTAATTTTTAATTAAATTAGTTTTAGTTGCGTAATTTTTAGTTCAATTAGAATTCAGATTTTAATTATTTGAATAAAACTAAATTGTTATAATTTTAGTACTTAGTAAAATTTTAGATCAATTCCCTATGGGATCGATACTTTGCTTGCTAATATGCTATTTATTCGATACGTATACTTACGTAGTAAAATTTTAACTGACATCCGTTGACAACTCAACAATTTCCAACTTTTGCTTAATTTAATCTACAGTTTTTGCCAAACATCTATTTGCTTTATTCATCTATCTCTCTCTTTTTTTTTTATCTAGATCTATCATTATAAACATATTTTATTTAGACATTTATCTTTTGTTATATATATATATATGTTTCACTTACCAAAGTTTATATATTTTTTAATAAATATTCATCTAAGTTCTTTTTACAGCTAGCACATTTTTAAAACATTTTTTATTTTTTTGCTATTATTATCATCGTTATATTCTTCTGTTTCTATTAATTTTCTAAACCTAAAATATCATCTAAAAATTTTTAAAATATTATGCTAAAATAATTTAAATTCATTCTATATCGTCAAATAATAAATTTTAACCAAATAAAGTGGGTTAGATCGAAAGATCCCAAACCACAATAAATCCATGAAGAAAAAGAGTTAGGCTTTTACTTGACTTGGGCTCAAGTGATGACCTAAGTAAGCTATTGCAGCCTGCCAAGCCTTTCCTGCTAAACGCACCATTTGGAGACCAAAATAGTGGTTTCACTCTTTCTGAAATGACGTTGTTTAGGGCTTCTTTGGTTGCCAAGCCAACCTCACCAAAACGATTCGTTTTATCCGTCTTAACCCTAAGCATAAAAAAAATTCTTTTCCCTCATTTCTCCTCATTTTCCCTTTTCCGTTTCTTTCTCTACTCAGTTTGCCCTCCTTTCACTCTAAACTTCAACCCTAACCTTTGCTCTTTTCCCTTTCTCCACTCTTTACCCACGATCGAAAGATAGAAAACAAACCCCCTAAATCTCTCTGATTTGAAAAACGAGAGCTAGAAATGTACCCTACCGTCGTTTCCCTCTCCGATTCATACCAACATCAGCATATCACCTTCATCTTCTTATTTTTTTGGTTTTTTGTATCTTAAGCTTCTATCTTTTTTTTTTTAGTTTTGATTGTGGTTTTGGCTGCTAGGTTTTCTAGGGTTTTTCGATTCTCTAATTTTCAAAAAGGAAAGAAAAGAACTTATTTTTTTAGGGTTTTTTGTTCTGTCTCCTCTAGGGTTCTCTTTCCTTTATGATTTGGGAAATGGGAAGCTTTATAGCTGCCCTTCAATGTTGGGGGATGTAGCCACTTGTGCACCCCCAACATCACAAGGCTTCTGCCAAACACGAATTTCTCACATCTGGCAAGGCATAACCTTTTTTTAGGATGCAAAACACATGTTGTCATATGTTCCAGCTGGACTTTTTCTTTTTTGTGTTTTTGTTTCCCTTTTTGTTTTACTTATTTTTCGTTGTTCTCAATTTCCATAAAGTTCTTTGTCTTAATTGACTTTAATCTTGATTTTAACCTTGTTTTATTAAACCTAATTATTTGCTAAGTTTTAATATGAAATTCTAGCTTTTGTGGCTTCTAGGCCTGTTTTTGAGTCATAAACCCAATTACCAAACCCAATTTTAGCCAGACTTGGGTTGTAACATAAAACAATAAAATAAAGGCAAACAATAATAATCAAAATAATACAATAGAATAAAATAAAAATGAAATAAAAATATATACAAATAAAATTGGTGTTTACACACGGTACTTGAATTATATATAAATGCTTAGATGGATATGCCTAGGCTAGTCAATAGATTATACGTGAATGTGTATGTGTGCCGTGTAAGCCATATAATGGCATGCGTTAGGAACTTAGACTAGGAGGGCTAACTATGTGAGTGATGTGAGATTATGATACATGTCTAGGAGTAGTACTTAAGACAAATAGACTCTTGGAGGATTATGAGTGTTTAATATCTTAGGTGATTAAAGGTACATAGAAATGATATTGAGCTGGTTAGTATCTAAAGCTCATTAAGCATGATCTTTGATGTAAAATGGTATATGTGTGATATCAATGGCACGATGGCCTTGATTGTGGATATCTATTCCGTCTAATTATTAGAAGTTCCAAACGTTGATTTGATTTGAGGTTGAGTGGAGTCCTATCCTTGTGATCTAATTCTCCGTCGATTACTTCAACGTTATACGTGATTTATTCTTCACTGAACATTTCAGCTCCAAGCATGATTTGATTCTCTACCAGTTCCTAACATGATTTGCTCTCCGTTGGTTGCTTCGACACCATGCGTGATTCGACTTTCCACCAGTGGTTTCAACCTTATGTATGATCTGACTCTCTGTTAGTGGTTTTGACCCTAAGCATGATTTGAACCCTTCACTGGTTGCTTCAGCACCGAGCATGATTTGAGTCTATCAGTTGGCTACCGTACGTGATTTGTTTATGTCCAAAGAGGACAACTCATTGATGATATTTTGATTATAATAACAATAAAAATTGAGAATAATATGCTATAGCATTCGATTGTATGAATATTGAGGAGTGAATGAAATATGACCGATATGTGATGATATTGGCTTTCGAGGTAAGCCTAATTCGATATGTACTATGTATGGAGATGATAACTCTATGATATAGATTTATTTAGGTTTAATTTTGATAGTAATTTAGCTTAGTTCTTGTGGTAATGCATAAAAATTAGTAAGTTTTATTTAAATTATTTTAAGTTAATTAATTTAGGAGAGTCAATCTAATCTTAGTTAATTTTATATTTAATTTGGTGTTAATGTGATTAAGATTTGTTGTTATTGATTTAGTTGTGCTTTTGTAGGTGTTTAATGAAGGAAGACTTTTAATGGAAGAAAGAGAGCAATTTTAAGGTGTAAACTTTCATTGCACATGTTTGATATTTCAATCATAACTCCTTATACAGAGCTACAAATGATATAATTATTAAACCATTATAAAGATAAGAGAAAAAGCTACAGCTTTCATGTTATCACTTGGCCCAATTCTATTGGAAAAGTGGTTTAAAATCTTGTCGAAATTGAAGTACTGTAGTAATCCTAGATCAATTATGATTTCTGCTAATTAATTGGTCAAACAGTGGCCCATGTAGTTTGATGAGGAAATCCCAACTGAAATTGACTTCTTTCTTCATCCAACTTAGCCTAACTTCAAAGTCTTATAAAAACAACCTTTTAGAGGACTTTTAGAAGAGAACAAAACACCAAATTGCAAGCTAAGAATCAAGCCGCAAAGTCATCAAAGCTGAGAAGAATTTGAAGGATTCAAAGAGATTTGGAGATCAAGATTATAATTCTTGGGTTATCCTATCTTTTGTTGTTCTCTTATTTTCTTGGTTTTGTTTTTAATGATTAAACTTTATTTGATAATGATGTGTGACTTGATAAGGAACTAAAATTGTTTATCTAAGATTATGATTGAACTTAATACGTAGTCTGATTCATATATCTCTTTTTTGCTTATGTTTGATGGATTTAAGTTGTTTATTTTATTTTGTTCTTAATGTTTCTAGTCGATTGGCCACCAATTAGATTGAATTGAAAATCTAAGTTAAACTTCGATGAAAGAGATTTAGGTAAACCTAGAATGGAATAGCGTATGATCAAATGCATTTAGTTGATTAAGTGATTTAAATTGCATATAGGGTAGACATACACCTATAAGCCATGCGTAGCCAAAATTAGAGGATGAGCTTAATGAATCTTTCTTCAATTTAATTTGTATAAATATATAGTAAATTAATTGAGAAATATATTTTTATGAGAAACTCGACAAAGACTTGTAAATAATTTAGGACTCTAGGTTTGCAAATTAATCTATTAAGCTAAGTTAAGAGAAAGAGACAGTAATCAGATAAAGTATTGAGGGATATTATAATCTTAGGTCTAGTAGTCACTTGAATTTAATGAACTTGCTAATAAATTTTAAATTAGTTTGATTTTTAGTTTATTAGTTTTAATTTTAATTCTAACTGTTTAGGTACAATTAGGGTGTGTCAATTTTAATACTTAACAATACGAATTAAAACAATTCTCTGTGAGAACAATACTCTACTTTATCACTATATTACTTATTAACGATATATGCATTTACATGAGAAATCAACACCAAGAGATATAACAATATTGTGCATGATTAGAATCTTTAAAGAATACCCTATAGGGATGACTGTGATATACCTCTATAGTTGGAAATGATTGTTAGAATGTTTAGATGGCATCGAAAATGCAATATATATACACATATATTTATCTGCATAATTATATTTAAGTTAATTACTCGTACTCACTAAGTATTAGATGACTTACCATTTAGTTGTATCATATGCAAATAAATAGGCCACAAGACTTGCCTTGCTAGTGTCATCTTTTAGATAGAAAATTTTGGCATTTGGTAGGTGTCCTATCCAACGGGTCCACTTCATTGAATTTGAGTCGCAATAGCTTCCATTATCAGTTTTGGTTTCCCAACCATATTTACTTGGGATTTGTGTAGGCACTGTGTTGTCTATGTTATTACTGTGTTAAGAGTTGTATGGGATGAACCCGATTTGTTAGTCAACGTATGGCTTGTAAATGATATGTTTAAATGTCATACACGAACTATGTGTCAAGGGACAACTTATACGTATTTGAATTTAAGTTATATTATGAAAATGGTTATATGAATGTATGATTTTGACTTGAATTGGAAAATGTTTTTGAGGCTTGCTTGAGTTTTGTGGGCTTCACCTGTCAAGCTCTTGCACCTATCACTGCTCCCTAGTTTGAGTCATGAAATTAATTAATTTAATTAGTTTAAAATAATTAATCAATTAATATTAATCACACATTTATATAACCATTTATCATTTTTGATTAATTCATATACTTTTTATTTAAAAATTTATATATAATTTTTAATTATACATTTAATTTTTTTTATTTTATTCAACAAAATAAAGTTTTTTTTTTGCACAGAACTCCACCTGCCTTTTTTTGCTTCTTCTTCTTCATTTTCTTTCTTTTTTTCTCTTTCTCCTTCCTCTTTGCACCCATCATCAGATTGAATGACAAGTAAGAGTGTTTCATCTTTTTTTCTCTTGTTCCTCCTTTCATTGAGTCATTAACTTGCCTAGCTTTCTTTTCCCTTTAACAAAAGCTCACTTCTCATCACTAATAAAGTAGTTGAGGTAATATTTTAAACTTTTTGTCCTTTTTTTTTCTTTGAACATTGATTTTTGCATAGCACAAAAAGAATGCTACTCTGGTTTAGGATCATTAATCCTTTAAAAGCCAAAAAATTTGGTTCAAAAACCATGAGATTCCCTACAAAAAGAAGAAAAAGAAGAAGGATGGACAATTTGGGAAAAAAAATTTGTAACTTTTCCTTTGCAATGGGAAAGTTAACTTTCCCTTTGTGAGGGAAGGAAATGACATTCTGTTATCTCATTGTAAGCACATTGTGTTCCCTTATTACAAACCAAATGTTACAAAGTCATTATAGCCATTTAAATTACAAGGAATATCTTTCACTTACACTACACCAAACACCCCCTAAAAAGAGACCCATCGATTCAATAATAAGTCAATTAATCAATGAATGAGATATTAAAATCAATTCAATAAATTATTACATCATTAGATTGAATAAAAATGTTGAGACAATTAATATTTTCTTATTATACTTAGATATATCTAAATATGTGATTTGACACTTATATTATATCTAGTAAAAAATGAGCGAAACAAGGTGAGTAGAAAAAAAAGGAAAAAGTTGTTTTGGCTTTTTTGGTAATAAAGTGGCAATTTGTCTAATCATGTTATCATGAAAAAGTGACAGATACGAACATGATATGATTAAATAATTGTATTAATAGTCCTAAACAATCAACTAGCACGTAAGATTTATTTATTGAATAATTAATGAATAAAACGACATTACATATTATTGTTGGGATATGCCCTTGAGCCAATTGGATTAGTCAAAGAATATATATTATAATTTAATGCATACTTAATCGCATAACTATATGTAATAAAGGTTTTCTTTCATGTTAATACAACAATAAAGAGTTATTAAGTACTAATTGAATAAAGCTCATGGAACATAAAAGCCTTATAAGAGAATTGTAAAATTGTTACAATTAAGAAATCAATATGCATCAAAACCATATTCCTAAAATTATTCATGGTCATTGTATTGTCAAAACAAAGTATTGACAATACTCAAAGACTGGTATATGTTAAGCCTCCTTACTTGGAAAGTAAGCAATCAATCTTATAGATTAAAGTATATGAGATACTTAAGGATGGTATGTGAATGTTTGTTAGAGAACAAGTTCACTGAACATGACTCACTATGAGAACTCCATTTAGTGTTTTACTTAAGTGTCTATGGAATATATTCTCATGTGATAATCGTGCAACCAGTTCTCAGACTTGAGATACCAAGTCATCTTGTATAAGAAATGACATATTTTGATTTCACCCTTATGGGTCTAGAAGTGACCAAATGCCTTAACAAGGTGCTTTTTGATATGATATAAAGCATACAGGAGAGGATGAGTGGTTAAAAGAAGATTCATCACCCCAAGTGATATGAAGGAATGTATCTTACTTGTTCTCAATTTTAGATTAATTTGTATAAAGTCTTTGGCCAATGCATGATCAAGTTGACGAAAATTAGTTTCTTAAATTCATAGAGTTAGTCATGAATTATGAGAACTAATATGAAATGTTGTAAGTAGACTCTGAGCCATGTTTTATGGCATATCTAGGATATTTGATTAAAGAATCGTATTGCATTGAGAAATTTATCATTGGAGGGCTTTGTCAAATTCTTTAATTGACCCTCTAACATTTAAATAGTCATCATGTGTTGCTAGATACCGCTTTTAATCTATAAATATAAATTAATTATCAAATTGATATTTTATTATGATTTATATTTATTGTCAATATGTTAGAAGCCTAATGGGTCACACACATTAAGTGACATAATTGAGATTAAATAAAGATAATCAATTAAGTTGGACTTAATTGAAATAAAGAAAAATAAAGTTAAAAAATTAATTAAGTTCACAAAGACTTAATTGAATAAAAATACAAATGTTGTATCCAGGATTACAACTTAATTTAGTTATATAAATATATTATGTTAGTTAACTAAAACTTTAAGCTTTCACCCACTTTTTAAACTATTTCATAAAATAAGAAAAGAAAATTAGTGGTTTTTGTATGATAGAAATAAGATTCTGCAAAAACTTTTGATCTTTTTATTTTAAAAACAAAACTTGCTAGCACAAGTAAAGTTCTACTTTTGAGAAAGCTGTATTCGATCATTGTGTGGATTACTATTAAATGCGAAATACTTGAGTGACTAAAGATTTGATAAATCCTAAAAGTGAAGAAGCAAAGATTTTGACTATAGAATTTTAGCTTGTCTTATTCTCTTTTTAGGTTATTTACTTCATTACAAACATTTTTTGATTTAATTGGCTCTTACTTATGATATCTAAAATAAAGAACATAATATTTGAATCTATGAGTATTTATATTTAATTTGAAAATTGAATAAAAAACCCAAACATTGATCTTGAGGATTTTGACTATTTCTCTTATTAAATCTATTTTTATTTTTTCACTGCGTTATATATTTTTTTCTTGATTATGTTCATGTTTGAATATGAGGCTGAATCCCAGCAATTATATATGTAATTAACTTGTTCTAATATAATTTCTCAAATTATTTATTAAAAAGAATATATCAACATTAGACATAGTAAAGTTTCTTTCGATCAGATTCTGTTGATATGATTATGGTATAAACGTAATTATTTAAGATTCAATAATAAATGCATATATCTACTATTTAAAAATTATTAACCTTATGTGGTAGTATAAAAATAGTAAAATTTTTTTTTAAAAAAAGAAATAATAGATACCCGAGTTCCCAATTAATTAAATTCTAAATATGTGTATCACACATTTTTTTCTCTTCCCACATTTGTTTGTCACCTACCAACATTTAAATTTATAGGAGGATGAAAAGGAGGCAAAAGGAAAATATAAAAGGAAAATTTTAAGTGTGATTTATTTTGCATCCGTAGAAAATTTAAAAGTTGAAAGAGAACAAAAAGGCAAACACTCAATTTAAAAAAAATAATAAAAACCCTTTGGTTAGGGTTTGAATTTGTTGTCAACTTTTTCAATTTTATTATCTGCATTTTATACTTGTTAATGAAAATTTGGTAAATAGTTGAAAAATAATAATAATTAATTTTAAATGAACAAAATTGTTATTATGCAGTTTGATTATAATATAATTGCTTGTATAAATATAACAATCATAAATTTTATTTGATAAAGCCATATATTTTAATGTTTTACATTCAAATAGACCTTTTTCATACAAAAGATTAAATTTACCTCTTGATTAACTAATATGAAATATAGTAATACGAAGCATATATATAATCTTTTGCACTTGGTTGATGTTTCTTTTTTTTTTTTTAAATTTTATCTCATATACTAAATACGAAAAGTGCAAAATACATATTCTTTCTTCTCTCTATTTTTAGCTTCCCCACACCGTTTTTAATTTTTTAATAAATTTATTTATTTTAATCATTGTTCTTAAAAAAAACTCTTAAATTAAAATAAAATTTTAATTCATTTATTGCATTCAATCAAACTTTTATAATTTTATTTTAAATCAAATAAACTCTTATAATTAATAATTGACTAAATGTTATTTCTCAATACATAACTTTTCATTTTATAATAAATGATGTTGATTTGAAATATTGACATGTTGTATTAAATGATGATATAAAACAATAAAATAATCATGTGATATTTTTTACTTTTATATAAGAGAAATTATAAATAACGTTTTGATTATCAATAATTAATATGAGTTTATTTGAGCTAAAAAAATATAAAAATTTGATTCAACCTAATAAAAAAATTTATTTAAATTCTTTTGTAAATACTGTAAAATCTTTTTGAAACATTATGTTTTTATGAAATTCCCACGGCACCAAACGAAATATTTATACTTCCATCTTCACTCCAATTTGCTTGTTTTTATGAAAAAGGACACGCCAAAAGGCACGTGAAAATTGTTGAAAAGCGCCGGTCAAAACACACAGCATGGAAAAAGGCATTAAAAAAACCTACTGAAAAGTCAGAAGACACGTGTCTTTCTGATAATTCCCCCACGTCACATACGACCGCTCTGAAATTCACTCTCTTTTCGTACTTTATGCTTCTCCTGCTAAGAAGAACGCCAAAACAAGCAAAAGCGAAACGACATAAAAAGACAAAGCAGTGGACCCTCACTTCCATAGAATGCCATGTCATCACCCATACATGCAAAGGCACCGTTTCGCTCACAATAAAATGCTCAGTCTCGTCTGTCTCTTTTCTTCCTCTCCCATCTCTGTGCTCCCAAGACCCAAAAAAATCCAAAATCTAAAAAAATAAAATAAAAGCCATTAATAATATTAAGTTTCCATTTATAGATTACTTGAGAGAACCCAAACAAAAAAAACCATAGTATTTATATTTATTTATTAACTTTGATTCTGCTGCCTTTCTGTTTCCAAAATTTAAAGAAAATTTTGGAATTTTCCTTTGTTGAGAGAGAGAGACAAAGATGGCGACGACGACAACAGCGATGGCCGCCGAAACGGTACAGACTGGGAGTGTGGCGGCGGGAAGTGGTTTTATGAATGTGTCGCTTTACGTAGGGGATCTAGAGCAGAACGTGGTTGAAGGGCAATTGTATGATCTGTTTAGCCAAGTCGGAACGGTGGTTTCCCTCAAGGTTTGTCGTGATCAGAATAAGCGATCTTCTCTTGGTTACGCTTATGTCAATTACAGCAATCACCAAGAAGGTAAAGTGATTTAAACAGATAGATAATCTTTTACTATTTTCTGTCTCTTTGGTTTTTTGTTTTCTGGATGATCGGGTGATTATCATTTGTTTTATTTGATTTATTATGTGTTTAATGGATAGTGGATAGTCGCACGTACTGTTGTGGTTAATTTTAATGTGTTTGGTTTTTGTTGTTCTTATTGTTATTTTTAGGAGTTGATCAGTTGCCCTGTGGTTTTGAATTTTGTGGATAGAATTAGACTCTGAATGCTGATATTGGTTTTACTACTTAATGTGATTGCTGATAATTCATGAATGGTAGTAGGAAATCCTAATTTTCCCAAAAAAAGAAAAAAGAAAAGAGAGTGGGAAATTGTACTTTTCCTGGAAAAAATAAATAATAGACGAACCTTTTTTTTTTTTTTTGCTAATGAGTTGAAGATCAGTGCTTGTAATTGTTGTGCTTGTCTCTAAGATTCATATAGATGGATGCCTTGAAGTGGAGAACAAAATCATTTTTTTTCTTTGAAGTTGTAGCTACTTCTGCCTTAGCCATTGCTTTCTGAGTTTTGAACTTTATAATTGGGAAGTATCAAACCTCTTATTCAATTTAGTCTTGACTGCATTCACTGTGTTTTAAACTACAGCTGCCCATGCTAAGGAGATTTTCAACTTCACCCTTATCAATGGGAAACCTATCAGGATTATGTTTTCTCAACGCGATCCTAGCATTCGGAAGACTGGATATGCCAATGTTTTTATCAAGAACCTGGACCCAGCTATTGATAACAAGGCATTGTTCGACACTTTTGCTGCCTTTGGGACTGTACTTTCTAGCAAGGTGGCTACTGATAACAATGGGCAATCAAAAGGGTTTGGATATGTGCAGTTTGAAACTGAGGAAGCTGCACAGAATGCAATCAAAAGGTTAAATGGTATGCTGATAAATGATAAACAAGTTTATGTTGGACAACATGTTCGACGCCAAGAACGTGTGCCACCCAATGCGTCACCAAAGTTCAATAATGTTTATGTTAAAAATTTGTCTGAAACAATAACTGATGAGGACCTTAAGAAAGCTTTTGGAGCTTGTGGTACCATCACCAGTGCAGTTGTCATGAAGGACCAGAATGGGAAGTCTAGATGTTTCGGTTTTGTAAACTTTCAGAGCCCAGATGCAGCTGCTGCCGCTGTTGAGAAGTTTAATGGAACCAAAAATGATGACAAGATGTGGTATGTGGGAAGGGCTCAGAGGAAAGCAGAACGGGAGGCAGAGTTGAAAGCCAAATTTGAGCAGGAGAGAATCAGTAGATATGAAAAACTACAAGCTGCAAATTTATATCTGAAAAATCTTGATGATAGCATTGACATTGAGAAACTGAAGGAAATATTTTCTGAGTTTGGAACTATTACCTCATGCAAGGTAGGGCTTTGTAGTTGGGTAGTCTTTTACTTCCTTCCCAATGTTTTCATCAAATTTTAGTTTCTTTTCTCTTTCTTTTTCTTTAATGTTGAGTATAATAATTGCTGGAATTTTTTTCTCAAACTATTGTTCAAGATTATGCTTAATCCACAAGGAGTGAGCAAGGGCACTGGATTTGTTGCCTTTTGTACACCTGAAGAAGCTTCAAAAGCAGTAAGTTTTGTAATTGTTTTATCCATAACATATATGCAGATCTGTTGGAGTTATTTTAAGTCTCCTTCATTCCTTTTTCCTTTCTCCAGTTGATTGGGATGAATGGGAAGATGATTGGAAAGAAGCCTTTGTATGTTGCTGTGGCACAACGCAAAGAAGAAAGGAAAGCTCGATTACAGGTGATTTATTCCATGTTTTTTTCTATTGCACAGGAACTTTTGAGACATATTTTCTTTGTTTTAGTTGTCCAACTTATTTGTGGACAAAGGTACTTAAATATATTAGTAAAGCAATGTTCAAGTCAATAGCAATTATCTTCTCTTGATGATATGCTTACCGCAGAAACATTTTCTCTTATTTTCCCTTATGTTAGCAATTAGGTTATGGGCTTTATAAAACAGTAAAATCTGTAAGGCCACAACACAAGAAAGTGTGCTACCTTTGAGACTTGCTAATTCCAAATGTATATGGAGTGAATAGATGGTCGAGCTTTATGATCTAGGTGTAGCGTCTTGAACAGGGTTTTCGGTTAAATCTATATTATAACATTGTTTCTATAGCGTGTTTCTGGATTAGCATCTTCCAAAGTTTGCATGCTATGCCTGAAATCAAGTGCTTCTCTCCCCTGCTCTTTTATGTTTCCCCTTCTCCTTTGGCTTGTCAGAATAGGGATGAGTTAGGTTGACGTTTAAATTCCCGTTATTTGCAGTGTAATTACCTTCAACATTAATCTCAATATTTTCCCTGCCTAAACAATTTTTGTTTCCAGGCATATTTTGCTCAACTTCATACACATGGTGCAATGTCGCCTTTGGCTTCGGGGATTCCGGGATTTCATCCCGCTGCACATAGGCTTGGTCCTCAGCAACTATATTATGGTCAAGGTGGTCCGGGTCTAATAAACCCCCAGTCTGCAAGATATGGTTTCCAACAGCAGCTCTTACCAGGAATACGTCCTAGTGTCACCCAAAATTACATTATGCCATACAACCTTCAAAGACAAGGACCATCAGGTCAGAGGATGGGTGTTCGTCGAGGCGGAAACTCTCAACAGATGCAGCAGCAACAGGTAGCACTTTTTTCCCATTCTAGTCCTTTTACAAGGCACATGGTATAATTACGATATTAAATAACTTATTGTTACCTATCATGTACATTTTATGTTGAATAATCCTTGAATTGTCAAGCCTTGCATTTCAAAAGAGTTTACATGAACTTTTAAATGTACTGATTTCAAAGTATTATAAACAAACTGATGTACTGTATAATGGAGTTTGTTTTGAAACTAAACTAACTTTTACTTTGTTTGTTAGTTGATTCCTTGATATTGTTTCCAATAATGCTTTGCTTCACCATTCTCTAGCTATTGTGCTTATGTAAAACGTATGGGAACTAAAATACTATTTGTGGGAAATTAACTTGCTGTTTGAAATAACATAATATATTTGTTATATAAACTGTCAACCTTTGATTCCTATATTTATACCATTTTCAGATGCTGCACCGTAATAACAATCAAGGATTTAGATACATGGGTAATGCAAGAGACATTGTGGACCCATCTACAGTTACCCAAAGCATTGTAGGTCCAGTCATGGAATTGCCATTTGAGGTTTCAAGGATGCCCGTAAACCCTATTGATGTTCAACAACCTAACCGGGTGCCTATATCAACACTCATATCTGATTTAGCTTCTGCTTCCCCAAAAAAACGTGATGAGGCATGTAGTATCCCTCCTATTATGATGATTGTGCGATCAGACAATCTTGAATTGAGTGATCTTGCAGTTTAATCGTCTGTTACAGTTTGCTAATATGTAATTCTTTTTCTTCATTTGTCATTTGTCTTACTTTAAATATATGTAAAATTGTAGATGTTGGGAGAACAACTTTATCCCCTGGTTCAGCGTTTTGAACCTGAACATGCGGGCAAGGTGACTGGGATGTTGCTGGAGATGGACCAAACCGAGGTTCTCCATCTGCTCGAGTCTCCAGATGCTTTGAAGGAGAAGGTGGCTAAGGCAATGGCTGTCCTTCAGGATTCTGCAGCAGGAGAGTCTGGTGTCAGGAAGGAGTCGGGGGTCATTGGAACTGACTGAATGAATGTCTCAGTACGGAGTTGGGGTCATTGAACTGACTACATGAAGTTCACCTATTTCTAATTGGTAAATATATTACTTTGTAGGTGCAATTGTCAGCCGTTTTGTAGAGGGCCCAATGAGTTTGCCTTGACAGGGTTTTCTTAGAAACTAATTTTTTCAAGGAACTGATTTCTTTGGTTGGTAAACTTTCTAGGCTTTTGAGATGTTTTAAGACTTTGAATTTTTTCTACTCTTTGTTGTAGACCATTATCTTCATTTTTTGACTGGTTTCAGTACTATTTGATTTGGGGTTTTTTCCTAACTTATTGTTTTTCCTTTGAGGTGGTGGCATATACTTATATTTGGCTATATACTGCAGCATTTCCCCCCTACTTATGGCATATGCTGTATTGTAGGAAAGCCCAACATCCATCATCCATGGCTCTAGCAGGTGGCAGAAGCTAGATTCTGTTTCCATCTGATTAATTTACAGATTCTTGCTATCAGTCATGTAGTAATATGTTATAGGCTCTGTTCGATTTAAGTTTAGGGTTCTATTTTGCTAGTTGCTTCCTGCAACCAAAAATTTTCGCTAGTAGCAGAAAATCAATTATCTGTTTTGATCATTTTCTGGATGGAAAGAGAAAAAAGAACGTTATTTTGGGTTGACTGCTTATTTTTTGTTGATCAAATGTTGGAAATTATCAGAACTAACTCTTTTTAACTAAAGAACTTGTAATGAAATTATGTGCCATGTGAGTCAAAATCAGCAGTTCAAATCAAATAGAGAAGCAAATTTCTGCTTGCTGTTAGTAGTCTTGGGAGTGCTATGTTTGACCAAATGGATAGACGACAAGAAAATGGGACCATTACTTTTGTGGAATGGGGAAGGAGAGTGGTGGTAGTGTTGCCACACAAAAACGCCAATGGTATAATTGGAGTGTGAAGTAGTTTATATATACAAAAGAAATTAACGTATCGAGAGGGTATGTTCCTACGTTTGAAATACAAGCCGGCGCAATGTCCGAAGCATGAGAATCTTGAACACTGTCCCATCTTCTTAGACTATTTATCTTCCCTCATATTTATCTTCCAAAGCAACAACAACCCCCTAATCAAACCCTAGCAAAACACAAAAGGGGTAAACACCGAAAAACCTATAGTCATCTCCATGTCTCTAGACTCTCACATGGAGAAGGTTCTTTGGACCCAGGACCAGATTCAGGACCGAGTGGCCCAGATCGCCTCTCAAATAACCCACGATTTCAGGGCAGCTCCCCACCCTCCCATCATTGTGGGAGTCGCCACCGGCGCTTTCTTGTTCTTAGCCGATCTTGTCAGGCGCATCCATCTCCCCATCTCGGTTGACTTGGTTCGAGCTCAATCTTATGGCTTCGCTACTCTCTCTAATGGAGCTCCCACCATTTCCCTTGACTTGAAGCTTGACGTTAAGGGTAAACACGTCGTTTTGGTAATCCCAGTTACCCATTTTCTTTCTGTTTTCTTTTTCCAAGTACCTATAACTTTTGTTTTTCTTTTTCTTTTTGCTTTTTTTTTTTTTAAAAATTCAGTGATAGAGTGCGTGTTATGGTGTTAGGTTGAGGATATTGTAGATACGGGATGCACTTTATCCTGTCTCATTGGACACTTGGAATCAAAAGGAGCATCCTCTGTATCTGTCTGCACTTTTCTTGATAAACCAGCAAGAAGGAAGGTTGATATTGAGCTAGTTGGGGATGGCAAGTTCTACAAGGGATTTGAGGTAAGATGTAGCCTATTTTACCTGTGTGCATACATAGATGAATATGTGTTAGTTTTGCATCTTATTACTTGCTTTAAAAAAATATACCTTTTATTTTTCTGAATCTATGATCATTTAAGGAAAAAAATTGTTGCTCTTAATTTATTTTTTACGACATTAACCCTAGACTTTTGATCCTAGTTGAACATGAATTCTATAGTTTTTAAATTGAATACTCCGTCTTAAAAGAATATTTTGGTTGGATACGGTTTTCCGCTAATGATGTGCAAATATTTTTAAAATAATCTTATCTTTGGTTAATTTTAAAAATTATCATTGCAGAAATTATAATTTTTTATTTTAAATTTTTTTCTCCAAAGAAGCACCCCTGCACCCCAAGGGAGTCAGGGAGATCTGACCATGGCTGGCCGGCTTGAGAGAAAGGAAAAAGGTGAAAAAAAGAACAAGGGTATATTTCACATTTAGACATTAATGTTGTTTACATGTTTGGGGCGGAATGTTTAATTTGAAAGCTGATGAACTCGCAAGTAATTATGATCAAAAGTTGAAGTTTACTATAGAGAGAAACCTGAATTCAGACTAAATCCTTTGGAGCTTCTGATAGATATGTTGCAGTTATTACTGTCATGCTTTCGAATTTTACAGAACATATTAGCTTGTCTTTACTCAAAATTAACATCATAATTTGTTGAATTTCAATAATGGGTACAATATTAGTCATAGTTCATGGAAATGAAGCGTTTGATTGATCACATTGCTAATGTTTCGCACCTGGTTGTTTTCTTAAATGTGAGCTGCATGGTTTTTAAATACTTTGTGCATTTTGACTGTTTTAATTATATTTTCAGTTACCATTTTCTGCCCAGTTAGTCAGTGACAGTACACATCATGATGTTTTTCTTTCTATGTTATGTTTTTGGCAGTGTCCAGATTATTTCGTTGTTGGTTATGGAATGGACTTTGCGGAACTATATAGGAACTTGCCTTATGTTGGTGTCTTGAAGCCTGAACACTACAAGTGATTTGATTTATCTCTGGCATTTTGAGTAGATGTAGATCAGTTCAGGTCATTTAGGATTCAAGAAGCAGCCCCATGATAATGTTGAATTTAAAGAGTCTAAACCATTGGTATTAGCCTGGAGTATAAGATTTGGCATTCCTTATTTTAGAAGCCAAAGTGATTGTAACCAAAGAAAGGAAAATGCCAAAGTGATTTATAGGAAGAACAAAAAATGTATCCTGCACATTCGCTTATATAGGTTTTTGCCAATTTTATTTGCTGAGTTCTATACATAATATCATACACCTGGTTGGATTGGAAAATTTGCACACTTATTGGGATGATGCATAGTGTCTTTAATTTGCAAAGTGAATTCCCATTAATGGATCAGTCAAGAAAAAGCAAAAAAAAGGTTTCTTCTCCCTGTAATGCAGGGATAAATGGATCAGTCAAGAAAAACAGAAGAATGCTTTTGCTTTGTCTTTACTTTTTCATATTAGATGAGTTTATACTGTAAAGAAAGGTTGAGTCAGTTTTGGTGCCCAGTGAAGTGTCTTGGCAAGGTGACAGGTCTATTTAGTTCCCCATAAAATAAGGGCTCTTAGCCATCCACTTCCTAGATGACATCTATTCTTCTGTTTGGTTTGTCTTTGTAGTATAAGAATGGCTATTTCTTAACAGCACATCTGGTTCATGGAATGGAAAAAAGAACAATAGAATAGTTATCTTTTAAGAATAAAATAAAATAATTATTATATAGTTTAATTCTTTTTTGAAAGTTATGCTTTGGAATCATTCTGTCTTCACTTTCAAGCATGAAGTTTGGTATGTTAGGAACCGATGCCTTTAACTTTCTGCAAGACATTCAAAGTTGAGCAAATGCTTTAGTGCCTAATTGGATGGAATGTAGTCTGTGGAATTTATTTTTAGGAATGGTCTGGTTTTAGTCACATGGAATCTATGATAAACAAATTTTAGGAGGCAAACATCCCATCTCCTGAAAGACGTTTAGCTCACGTATTTAGAGTTTTTCATTATGTTCATATCCAGAAGGACTAAACTTGAACTTAGTTAAAAGTGTTTCTCATAAAGTTGAGCATCTCAAAATGGATTACCAAATTTGTCACAATTCATCTCTGGCTGCTAAACTAACCTTAACCCCAGGCCCCGCCTTTTTTTTCCCTCAAGCACCAAATAAAGTAAGATAACCACATGAGATCAATCATCTCTCTTTTGGTTGTGACCTCTCATTCTCTTCCATTTTCTTTCCTTTGTATTTGGTCACAGCTACAATATCAACAAATTCAACATAATTTTTCCTCTAAACCGAAATTTTTTTTATACTTATATTGATTACATAAAAATATCAAATGTAAGAAGTATATTTCATTGACATATATATTTGTAAACAGTTGGATTTAAATTTGTATTTTTAATAATTATCAAGTTTTCAAGTATTTTTACATCCAGGAGACTTCAAAACCTCATTCACACATCAACTAAGCTTATCAGCATCTCCAATGCTTGAGTGAAAGACATTAGAGCAGCCCTTGGTTCCCTTGAAACCTGAAACTACAAACCCATTCTTGAGAGGATTTAAGTTACCCAAATGGAAGCTTGATGTTGGAAATCAAAGTTAGGGTAAGAGACTCTCCATTTAAGTTTCAAATTTTAAGTTCAAAGGGTTTGTAGTGTTTAAATTGTTATAGCAGATTTGAGACCTGATTTGAGAAAGTTTTGAAGGCAAGCTTTTGAATGAACTAAACCATTATCAGGGTAAGGCAAATTGAATTTCAATTCTTGGTTGATCACACTAGTTAATTATGGGTTGTGTAGAAAAGCTTTGATAGCTTGAACTTATAAATGTCGTGTGCACGTGTTGTTACAAAGTTGTGAAAAAATGAAAAGGATTTGTGTAAAAGCTGCCAACCCGAGACCTAACACAAACAATCATTGAGGTGCTAAGTTGTAATAAAGGTAAGAATACTTGATTTCTATTGAGCTTTGAATATTAAATCATTGCCGGTCGTATGTATAAGTAGATAGTCTTGGGAATTATACTAAGTAAATGTGAATTCTTGATGATTAGGAGATTGTTTGAACTAGTGCCTTGGTTGCTAAACAATGATTGGCGAGAGTCACGGGTGATTGGTACTTTGACCCGAAGCATTCAACCTTTAAGGGCTTGGGTGGTGGTGGTTTGAACATTGCTAGAGTCCTCGATCGAATCAAGCTTAAGCTAAGGAAGTGGTTTAGTAATTGGTAAGAATTTCTATCAACAGAGGTGAGTGGACAATTCTTTTTTAACTACTATTAAATATTGAGTACAATTATATCAAGTTTACTAGATAGGCCCACTATTAGAAATTATTCTATCACGTTGAGTTGCAATGCTGGTATTTGAATAAAATCGGGTTGCATGAGTTGTTAGTGACTAGGAATGATCACTAATCATGTTTATATTTTCTGTTTTTGTGGGCATATCAAAACTATTAAGCTGTTTTACAAAAGGAAAACAAGCCCTTGAAATATGATGAGATTTTCATTCCATTTTGAAACGTTCAAGACTGTATGTATTCCATTCCCATATAAAGGCCCTACAGTGGCCACTAATGAGTTTTCCAATTTGCCTTGATAGCAATTTTTGTGATGCTTGAGTGAAATATTTCGACTATGCCATGCTTGCTGATTTTCGTGTGTGAACGTGCTGTTTTGATGTTCATTGATTTTATGAGGAAGTTGGTATATAACTCACGGCTTTTATGATCAATACATGCACATATTGCATGTTGAGCACATGATTGAAATTGGTTGCACATATTGGAAATTACATTTGATTATTTTATTGGATAAACATTACAGGTATAGGTTCTGCTACCACACCAGAGTTATGTCGTCTTTGTGCATAAAGTATTAGCTAGTTATCAATATGGTATTTGAGTATTAAAGGGGACAGAAGCTCTGACTTGATAGTTGGTGGCGTCAGGAGTCCCACGAGTAGGTACTTGTATATGGTAAATGTGAGGGCTCTCGTTCTATTTCTTAGACCTACCGAAGGATATCCTAATTGATACATTTTATTGATTGAGCATGGCATTACTATTATATTTGCTTTGAGAAAACCATGGCTTTGATTTATCAGTACATGATATTCTGGAAATTTACTATATTTGAGATTTTCCATGGTTGAATAATTTTAAACAAGCATGAGATTTATAACTCAAGCATCTCATGCTTTGTTTAAGTATAAGTTAATGCATCCATGGCAATTTTAACATAAACGAATTCCAAAAAATAAATTGCAGATACACAAATCACATTCATGGTTTTACAAATTAAAAAGTAATAATGCCATGCTCAAATGTTTAAAACATAATGGTTAGGATGTTTTTGGGTAAGTCTGTCAATAGAGTGTTGGGACTAGTGTAAAGTCTTGTCCATGGTTTGTGACTATAGCATGGATTATGGATAGTAGGTAGCATGAACTCTTAAGTCTTAGGGAGCCACCTTTACTAATAATATTGATGTGAATTTGAAAGGTGATTGCTTCCATCTATGTAAGAGATGATGCCTAGAACGAAAGCCACCTCAAGGGAAACTAGAGGGCTTGATGCCCTAAATGACATCGCGGCTAGACCGCTTGCATCCACCTCAAGGAGCCGTAAGATAGGTAGACCTTAAGCTCGAGTTGTCAAGCCTCCCAACAGTCAGAGTTCTAACGAGAGGCACATTGGTACTAGCTTTGAAGATACGAGAGGTGATTATTCTACAGTGCCTAGTGCCACCTCAGAGGAGTTGGTGGTTGCATTACGAAGGTTGACTTAGGAGTTTGTCAAGTTTAGGATTCAAGGAGTACAGTACCCTAAGGAGTTGATGGGTTCTATTTCTGAGATTGACTATTGGAACTCAATGTAATTGTCGGGATGGTAGAGTATTGTACAATCATAATATTTGAATCGTTCCATCTACCTACGTTGCCCTAAATTTAAATCTCGTTGTTGAAATAAACACTTCAAGCTTTTATAATTAGTATATATTTCGTAAGTTTCCCCGTACAAATAGTGTCTCCAATCTTTAAGGCAAACACGATCGTTGCCATCTAGATCGTTCGTAGGATAATTTTGCTCGTGCCTCTTACGTTGCCTTGAGGCATAAGTGATAACTCTACCATATTGCATCAATACGTAGCCTAATCCAATCCTTGAGCATGCAAGACTAAAATGAGGAGATAATGTATTTAAATTGCCAAATGGGTGGTCGGCCATGAAAGTGTAAAATGAGGATATAATGTAAACCATGGGTGGTTTGCCTATGAAAAATCTTAGAAATAATGGTAAAATGGGTTAGTGGGACATGTGGGTCTCCCACCATGTGAAAACCAAGGACTAAAGAAATACATATATGGAAAAAAGTATCTAAAGAAGACTACACGACTATGCATTTGTCTAAGCCAAAGAAATGAATAAATCAAGTGGGACTCGTCACTAAATAAAGATTTCA
Organism: Theobroma umbraticum; assembly: GCF_002168275.2. Lineage (NCBI taxonomy): Eukaryota > Viridiplantae > Streptophyta > Magnoliopsida > Malvales > Malvaceae > Theobroma > Theobroma umbraticum. The sequence goes on along the minus strand of NW_018397260.1, from coordinate 529,882 downwards.
TATGCATAAAATATGAGTGGCTGGCTATGTGGCTTAAAAAGGCTACAAGAAAGAAATAAAATCATGGTTTAAGTGAAAATGAGTACACAGATTCACGAAGAAAAAGAATATTAAGCATGTGAAATATAGTTAATGGGAGATAATAAGAAAAGTAAAAGTTTGTGCATATAAGGCTATTGGTGGCAATAGATAGCTGGCCACACCATTACAAAAGACTTCACTAGAATATGTGAATGGAAAAAATCAAATGAAATGTACATGGCCAATGAACATTAAATAACTAACCGTATGGAAGGATAATGGAGATTTGGCCAGGATAAATGAAGAGAAAAGAAATAAAATGTGAAATAAGGGGGTAATAAACCTTGAAGAATCTGTTTCTTTGAAACACATCCCGCGACATTCAAAACAAGGCTCTGGTGATTAATCATATGGTCCCATAAAAACATTAGCACAAAAAAGACCCATTGACCACTCTGTCTTAAATTCGAATTAGTCATACCACTACTCATAGCTCGTTTGTAATTGACCTTGTTAAAATCACTACTTTGTGAGGAGTCCCATAAGTATTAGGGGGATGGAAGCCCCAACTTGATATTTGATAATGTGGGGAGTCCCATGAGTAGGTGTTCATAAATGGTAAATGTGGGGAAAGCTTACCTTTAACACTTGCTCAAATTGGGTGTCAAATTTGTCATAGCAATTTAAACAATATAATCCTTTGAACTTAAAATTTGAAACTTCAATGGAGAAGCCTTGACCCTAACATTGATTTCCAGCATCAAGCTTTCATTTAAGTAGCTTAAATCCTCTCAAAAGTGAGTTAATAGCCTTGAGTTACAAAGGAACCAAGGGTTGCCTCAATGTCTTTTGCCCTCCATATGCATTACATTTGAAATGATCTTTGAAATGATTTTTTAGGGATCTTGGGTTCACTTAAGTATTGGAGATGAGGATAAGCTTAATTGATGTGTGAATGAGGTTTTGAAGCCTCCTTGGATGTAAAAATATTTGAAAACTTGGGAGGTTGTTAGTTGGAAGCTCTTGGGTTGTACAATGAATAAGTAAGGCCGAATGGTTGGTGTTTCAAGGGGGTAGATTCTTAAAGGTTTGTTCCCCCCTTTGTTACACATTTTATTTCTTTTCTCCTTTCCCATTCTCACCAAATCTCCACTATCTTTCCATGTGGCCAGTTATCTAATGTTCATTGGTCATGTAGATTTCATTTTATCTTTTTCATTCACAAACTTTAGTGAAGTTTTTTGTAATTGTGTTACCGGTCACCTATTGCCACCAATAGCCTTACATGCATAAACTTTTATTTTTCTTATTGTCTACCATTAGCTATATATCGCATGTTTAATATTTCTTTTCCTCATAAATCTGTGTATTCCTTTTCACTAAGACCATGGTTTTATTTATTTTTCGTAGTCTTTTTAAGTCACATGGTCAATCATCAATATTTCATGCATGTAGAATCATTACTTAGTGGTAGGTCTCACTTGATTTATTCATTTCTTTGGTTTAGACAAATGCATGGTCATGTAGTCCTCTTTACATGCTTTTTCCCATGCATTCA
>NW_018397260.1:527106-528293 GCF_002168275.2 Theobroma umbraticum | reverse complement strand
GTTTTTGGTCTTCACATGATGAAAGACCCACATGTCCTCCATTAACCCATTTTACCATTGTTTCTAAAGTTTTTTATGAGCAAACTGCCCATGGTTTACATTGCCTCCCCATTTTACACTTCCATGGCCGATTACCCATTTATCCACTTTGCATTTCTATTTCAAATTAACATATTTAATATACAATTAACTTAAGAATAGTTTAATAGCCCATAGGTCTTTGAACTTTTTCTTATTTATCATTTAACCCTCGAAACTTTTTATCATTTATAATTTAGTCTTTCAATTTTTTCATTAATTGTAATTTGATCTTCTAATTTTTCGTTAATTATAATTTTACCCCTCAACATTTTTCTTCTTTTCTATTAAGTCCCTCTTTCAATTCCTTTAACTTTAATTACCTTCACAAAAATCCTGTCCATATTAAAATTTTTCAATCTGTAAATTCTTCATTCCCTCGCTTTGGCCGAACTTACTTTTACAAAACCAGCCAATGATGTAACACCCTTTACTTTAGTATGAATTATGTATGATATTGGCTAAGTTGTTTGGTGGGCTAATTTGAACTTTAATGTATATGTTTATGAGCTTAAGGGTATGCCTATACCTGTAACGTCTCGTACCCTCATTTAGAGGTTAATAAGACTTTATTAATGAGAAGAAGAGACATTTGACATAAATCTAAGCGTTAGAGAACAGTAACAAGTAAAAAAAATATTTTTAAATAAAATAATATTTTATAAATAAAATAATATTTAAAAATATTAATATTTTATTTATTAGTGCGATTAGTTAAAATAGAAGGTTATATGACTAATCTAAGTGGGAGAGAAGAAGAAAAGAAGAAATTCGGAGGAAAACAATGAAGTTAGAGGGAACTCGCGTGTCTTTATGAAATAGAGCACAATCAAGTAAGTATATATTTAAATATTATGGTGACACGTTAATGGGGTGTAGACTTTATATTATATTTGTACACATGTCAAAGAAGGAAATGGAAGAAAATTGGAATTTAAAAAGTAATGGGAGGACTTAATAAAAAGAATGAGAACTTAGGAGGGTTAAATAGTGATTTTACTACTTAGCTTGGGCAAAGCTTACAAAGGAAGCTTTGATTTTTGTTTCTCTTATTCTTTCTCTTTATGGTCGGTCACTTATGTGAGACTTTGTTAGAAATTTGGTACAAA
>NW_018397260.1:526763-527096 GCF_002168275.2 Theobroma umbraticum | reverse complement strand
AAAGGATGGGAGAAGGAACAAAGGGAAAGAGATAAGGAATTTTTCACATGTTGACCAAATAAATAGTTTTGAATTTTTTTTGGATTTTATTTTCATTCACACCCACATGGCCGGCCCAAAAGGTGCAATTCTTGTTACTTTCTTCTTCTTATGTCATTAAAGTACTAGAACATTCACTCTTTCTTCCTTATGCATTTTCTTTTCTTTCTTCAATTCCACCGTTACTTTTCTCTTTGTGCATTTTCTTTCTTCCAACCGTGGCTTCCTCCATAACCAATTGGACATCAAGTCCTTTCCCCATTTTCTTTCATGTTTCTTTCTTTTCTCCTTCCT
>NW_018397260.1:526285-526441 GCF_002168275.2 Theobroma umbraticum | reverse complement strand
AGATGAGCATGCTAGATGATTATATTGTGTTGTATGAGTTTGGTTGGTTAAAGTGTATGGATTCTGTAATAAATGTTGTGGAAGATGATGAAAATTTATGAGAATTAGTTGAGGATTGTTGGTTGGTATGCTGCCATTTATGAGTATAATTAAATG
>NW_018397260.1:526009-526275 GCF_002168275.2 Theobroma umbraticum | reverse complement strand
GAATGGTTGCTAGGAAAAATATAGTAAGTAACGTCATAGAGGCAGTGTGCTGGAGGAAATAACAAGAAATCGGCAAGTAGAATTAGCTAGATATGTATTTGAATCAGTAGCGACGTAGTGTCCCGCTATTGTAAGGTGAGTAGGGGGTATCCAGTCTGTAACGACCTCTTCCCTCGATCGTTATCGGCGTTCGAGACTTGCGAGTGAACTTATCAAATCCCAAACAAGCCTTAATTAAATCTCCAAACAACTTAAGCTCAACTTAA
>NW_018397260.1:523870-525909 GCF_002168275.2 Theobroma umbraticum | reverse complement strand
TGAAATTACACGAGTCCCTAAATTTTTTCTTATTTACCATTCGACCTTTTAACTTTTCATCCTTTACAATTTGGTCCTTTCAACGTTTCTTTAATTCTAATTTCCTCTTATTTTCCTTCTTTTACACTTGTACAAGTAAAATATAAAATTTACTCTTCATCAAGATGTCACCATAATATTTAAATATAAACTTACCTGCTCTAACTTTATTTAATAAAGATATACAGGCCCCACTAACATCATTTTTTTTCTTCAAAATTCTTTCTTTCTTCTTCTCCCCAATTTAGATTAGCCATATAATCCTCTTTCATGACTAATTCAAATAACAAATAAAATTTTAATATTTTAATATTTTTTATTAATAAAATATTTTTTATTTCAAAATATTCCATTTGTCTCCTCAGGTCGCAAAGTGTCTCACTTTGTCCTGGTTCACTTCCAAATCACCTTTTAACTCGCTAATTCATCCTCGAAAAAAGTATTATTATTTAATTATTATTTTCTCACATGTAAAATATTTTATTTCAAAATATTTCTTTCACTCATCATCACTCTTTGACACTTAAATTTATGTCAATTAGCCCTTCATCTTATCGATTAAGTCTTATTGGCTTTTGTATGAGAGTACGGGGTGTTACACCCTAGCTTTATATACACAATCGGTTTTACATTCATTACCATAGGTTATACACCCCAAATGTGTATAGCTGTGATGAAACTTCCATTAAATTAGGCATCATTAACTCTCATTTCAAATTATGTATCAACATATCTTTCGTATTTGGACAATCTATTCCTATATTGTAGTATTAGCTACTACCTTAATCAATCATAACAACATTCAAAAGCCAATACGGTCATACATCCACCTAGATGTCTGACAGCTCATGCTTCCCAATAACAATCACATATAAGGCACATATTCATATTACATTTTATATCATACAATTTACTAGCTCAAGCATACTCATCCAGGCATAACACAAGCAATTTAGTACCATGGCACTGCATTAAACAATGCATGATGCATCACATGCACTTAATTCAAATATAAATCTCACTCACAGTGACAATTGGGCACTCTTGCCGCTCAACTCTATGCTCACTGCTCACAAATGCTTTAGCTTCAACTCAACAATTCAACACCTGGAAAATGGGTAGAATTCTTACTCCAATTACAGTCTAGCATTCAACAATACATAATCATTAATATTTATACAATTATTCTTTATCTCCAAGCTAAATCCTAGCTTTCAGAGAATTTTCAACTTTTCAAAATAACATAAATCTTTAGACAATCAACATACAAGCTCAAATTCCTCAAATTCTTCAACAATGAGCTTATTCCTTACCTTAGATGTTGATTTGGCTCATTTAAACTTCAAATTCCTAGCAACATTCAAACGTCATAACATCCGGGAGCTCCGCTCCACCGGATCCCCACATGCCATGGCAATCTCAATGATGTTAGTCGACATCGGAGATATCAGGCGGTTGCAACCGCGTATAACAACTTGTGACCTAGTCACGTAAAATCATAGACTTTGGCCCCAATCATGTCTAATAGCCCGTCGACGATCCAAAAGTTCTCTAGCTAGAGCTCACTTGTGCACAAGGGTCACACTTAACTGGAGTGACAACCGACCTATTCTCGAATCTCTCGATTTAATAAAATCATTTAAAAGTCAAATTGAGTTTTCAAAAGATCATTTCAAACCATTTTCAAAATACTGATCATGGTAATACACTAAAACCTCTTTTTGTATCATCTTGCAATGTAAAACCTTTTTGCATAAGGTTAGATGTCTAATTAGCATGGTAAGTATGAAATCATTCATGATTGCACATCACACAATCAATAAGGCACGTTTTTGGACATAAATATATTGAAAAGCTTGCTTCCCGATTTCTAAAATCCTTTACATATATACTTGTATAGATATATATAGTCAACATATTTCAAATGCTTGGGCATTCACAAATTGCTAAGATATCTACCAGCTCATGCTTTCCACAAATTGCATTTAAAATAAATCATT
>NW_018397260.1:523707-523848 GCF_002168275.2 Theobroma umbraticum | reverse complement strand
AGGTATATACATAATTATGAAATTATTTTTAAGTGGACACCCCCTACTCACCTTGTAATAGCGGGATCCTACTTTGCTATCAATTCAAGTGCGTATCTCTTGATTTATGTTTGAATTTTCTAACTACAGTTCACCACCTCT
>NW_018397260.1:523588-523697 GCF_002168275.2 Theobroma umbraticum | reverse complement strand
GATTTTCTTTACTGCCACAAATATAACCACACCTTAAAATCAATTTTCAAATATACTTTCAATCAAACCAACAAGCTCCATTTCCTTACCTTGGAAATCTTGAGCCAAA
>NW_018397260.1:522585-522879 GCF_002168275.2 Theobroma umbraticum | reverse complement strand
AAATCACCACTTAGCCCTCCTAAGTTCTTATTTTTTTTATTGAGTCCTCTTATTACTTTTTAAATTTTAATTTTTTTCTACCTCTTTCCTTGACATATGTATAAACATAATATAAAGTCTGCACTCCATTAGCGTGTCACTATAATTTTTAAATATATACTTACTCGATTGTGCTCTATTTCATAAAAGCACGCGGGTTCCCTCTAACTTCATTGTTTTCTTCCAAATTTCCTCTTTTCCTCTCCTCCCCTACTTAGATTAGTCATATAACCTACTATTTTAACTAATCTCACT
>NW_018397260.1:522362-522485 GCF_002168275.2 Theobroma umbraticum | reverse complement strand
AAACATATACGAATGAAGTCATCGCCATACTTGCACTGATTTTCATCAAATGAGGGCTTTTCATCAATTTCCTACAACAGCCATAAAAGAAATTAGCAATAACTACTCTTAAAGTACTTTAAA
>NW_018397260.1:522163-522303 GCF_002168275.2 Theobroma umbraticum | reverse complement strand
ACCTAAAATCTCAAAGATCTAGTTACTTAAACCCCAAAATGTATCAAAATAACCCTATATAATAAAGTTATCACACCCTCAAACTCAAGATTTTGTTAGTCCTCGAGCAAAACATAAAACAACATGCAATAACTTAAACA
>NW_018397260.1:521844-521978 GCF_002168275.2 Theobroma umbraticum | reverse complement strand
CAATTCAAATGCAAACTCATCATTAAGTGAAATTTCATGTGTGTGTGCAATCTCGTCCCTTAAAATATTGTACAATTTGAATAAGTTTATATTCATGCAAAATTCAAATTAGTAATTAACTCCATAAGTTTGCT
>NW_018397260.1:521508-521649 GCF_002168275.2 Theobroma umbraticum | reverse complement strand
CTAGGGTTAAGGTTGGATATGGGATAATGTATAGCTCAAATTACCCTAAGCACATAGTCAATCTAGAAACTATTCAGAGCTTTATTTTCCTTCACTTAGTATACCCATTTTCCATCAAAATTTTTCTTTTGTTCAACACTT
>NW_018397260.1:521294-521498 GCF_002168275.2 Theobroma umbraticum | reverse complement strand
TTCCCTTTTTCTTTTTCTCAATTTCACACCCCCAACCTTATTTCTTTTATTGGGTAATGAGATGAATACAATCATATTTTGAACTTTTCATCATTTTTTGTTCATCTTGACTACCTCTTTCACTATGTGGCTCATAACACATTTTAAATTGACTTATGCTCTTAGGAATGAGGGATGCAAGAATTGTTGGAAATATTAATATAA
>NW_018397260.1:521187-521284 GCF_002168275.2 Theobroma umbraticum | reverse complement strand
TAAAAATTAAGTGTTCAAACAAAGAAAAGATGTCATTAGGCTCATAGAGGGAAACTAAGGATAATTTATGTAAAGGAACGCTACAAAAGGCTCAATC
>NW_018397260.1:521014-521177 GCF_002168275.2 Theobroma umbraticum | reverse complement strand
GGCCTAAATCATCTCCTTAACTAAGTATTGCCTAAGATTTCATCTTGAGAGAGAATCAAACAAATTTTAAACTTAATACATAATTCAAAAATTTGCATTTACATAAACATTTTCTAAATATATACAATAAATCTAAGGAAAAGACATAGTGCTCAAAATGTAG
>NW_018397260.1:520819-520914 GCF_002168275.2 Theobroma umbraticum | reverse complement strand
TTTCAGTGACTATTGATTCTTACAAGTCAGACTATTTGACATACAAACCGACCTCTAGGCAGTGGAGCGACTCGGGGTAGAAGTCTAGAGATGCC
>NW_018397260.1:520619-520809 GCF_002168275.2 Theobroma umbraticum | reverse complement strand
TTGTAGCCAGCCTCGCGATGCTGAGCAAAACTCTAGAATTACTTATCTGCAAAAAAGAATATGAAGGGGTGAGTCTCACAGACTCAGTGATCATCGACTCCGTGAGTAAGATGTAGATGGAAAACAAGCTAAAGGTAGAAGATTTGAAAATTTTAAAAAATATAAGAGTATATGTAAACAATTTACTCAA
>NW_018397260.1:520272-520462 GCF_002168275.2 Theobroma umbraticum | reverse complement strand
TTTAATATAGGGTTTAAAGTAATTAAATGTTATCATGCATGATCTTGTAAAAATTCAACATTTCATAAAGTTTACATGTAAATTTCATAATTCACCCCATACATAGGGAATTAAATCAAATTTTATCATATAAGCAAGGGAGCAACAAAAAAACTATTACTTTTCACCATGAGAAAATTACTTATGTGAA
>NW_018397260.1:520030-520262 GCF_002168275.2 Theobroma umbraticum | reverse complement strand
TCACGTAATAACATCTGAGAGCTCCGCTCTATCGGATCCTCACATGCCATGGTACTCTCAACGATGTTGGTCGACATAAGAGAAATCAGGCGATCGCAACCGTGTATAACAACTTGTGGCTTAGCTACGTAAAATCATAGACCTTGACCCCAGTCATGTCTAACAGCCCGTCGGCCATCCAAAGATTCTCTAGCTAGAGCTCACTTGTGCACAAGGGTCACACTTAACCGGA
>NW_018397260.1:519678-519763 GCF_002168275.2 Theobroma umbraticum | reverse complement strand
TTTAGCATGGTGAGTATATGTTTCCATCATGAATGCATATTACACAAACCATAATGCACATACTTGACCTAAATCATAAAGAAAA
>NW_018397260.1:519511-519668 GCF_002168275.2 Theobroma umbraticum | reverse complement strand
CAATTTCAAGAACCTTTATGTATATTTATATATGTATATAGCTTTTATACTTTCAAGGCCATTTTCAAAATCACAACATTCACAATTTCCTACAATTTCTATTAACTCATGCTTTCCACAATTTTTCATTTCAATAAATCAACACATATTTATATAT
>NW_018397260.1:519084-519360 GCF_002168275.2 Theobroma umbraticum | reverse complement strand
ACTCACCTTACAATAGCGAGACACTATGTCGTTATTGATTCAAATACGTATCTAGCTAATTCTACTTGTCGATTTCTTGTTATTTCCTCCAGCATGCCGCCTCGACGACGTTACTTACTATATTTTTCCTAGCAACCATTCAAACTCAATACATTTAATTATACTCATAAATGGCAGCATATCAACCAACAATCTTTAACTAATTCTCATAAATTTTCATCATCTCCCACAACTTTTATTACACAATCTATATACTTTAACCAATCAAACTCATAC
>NW_018397260.1:518955-519074 GCF_002168275.2 Theobroma umbraticum | reverse complement strand
AATCATCTAGCATGCTCATCTCTTGATTAATGTTTGAATTTCCCAACTATAATTCACAACCTCTTCACATATAAGATTATCTTTGCTGCAACAACTATAATCATATATTATAATCAATT
>NW_018397260.1:518859-518945 GCF_002168275.2 Theobroma umbraticum | reverse complement strand
GCTTTCAACCAAACTAACAATTTTCACTTTCTTATCTTGAAATCTTGAGCCAAACCACCAACCCTTCTTAAGTTCGGTTATGGGGG
>NW_018397260.1:514708-518682 GCF_002168275.2 Theobroma umbraticum | reverse complement strand
AGGAGAAAAGTAACGGTGGAATTGAAGAAAGAAAAGAAAATGCATAAGGACAAAAAAGTGAAGGTTCTAGTACTTTAGTGAGATAAGAAGAAGAAAGTAACAAGAATTGTACCTTTTTGGCCAGCCATGTGGGTGTGGATGGAAATAAAATCCAAGAAAATTTCAAAGCTATTTATTTGGTCAACATGTAAAAAATTCCTTGTCTCTTTTCCTTTGCTCCTTCTCCCATCCTTTCCTTCCTTTTTTTATACCAAATTTCTAACAAAGTCTCACATAGGTGGCCGACCATAAAGAGAAAGAATAAGAGAAACAAAAGTCAAAGCATCCTTTGTAAGCTTTGACCAAGTTAAATAGTAAAATTATCATTTAGCCCTCCTAAGTTCTCATTCTTTTTATTAAGTCTTCTCATCACTTTTTAAATTTCAATTTCTTTCTATTTTCTTCCTTGACATGTGTACAAATATAATATAAAGTTTGCACCCCATTAACGTGTCATCATAATATTTAAATATATACTTAACCGATTGTGCTTTATTTCATAAAGACACGCGGCTTCCCTCTAACCACATTGTTTTCCTCCGAATTTCTTCTTTTCTTCTTCCCTCCCACTTAGATTAGTCATATAACCATCTATTTTAACTAATCTCATTGATAAATAGAATATTAATATTTTAATATTATTTATTTAAAAATATTCTTTTTACTTGTTATTATTCTCTAACGCTTAGATTTATGTCAAATGACCCTTCTTCTCATTAATAGAGTCTTATTAACCTCTAAATGAGGGTACGGGGTGTTACAATCTCCCCCACTTAAGACAAATTCGTCCTCGAATTTAAATGGAATGAATTGGTAAGACATACCTTAACCTTGAAAAAAGATATGGATATTCCTTCCTCATTTCCTTTTCAGGTTCCCAAGTTGCCTCCTCCATTGATCGATTTTGCCACAATTTTTACTGAGGTAACTTCCTTAGAGCGTAGTCGTTTTACTTGACGATCCAGTATTGCCACCGATTGCTCTTCAAATGTTAGTCTTTCATCCAATTGTGCCCTTTCATAACGTATAATATGCATCGGATCCTTAATGTACTTCCTTAACATAGACACATGGAAGGTAGGATTTACTTGAGCCAGTTCCATGGGTAAAGCTAATCGATATGCTATTGACCCAATACGTTCCAAAATCTCAAAAGGTCTAATATATCTCGGACTCAATTTCCCCTTCTTTCTGAATCTTTTACTTTGTTTTTGTGGGGATACCTTTAGAAACACAAAATCCCCCACTTGGAACTCCAAAGGACGATGCCTATTATCTGCATAAGACTTTTGTGTACTTTGGGCTATCTTCAAACGTTCCCTTACTAAACCGACCACATCAGTTGCTTGTTGCGCCAAATCAGATCCTAACAATTTCCTTTCTCTCACTTCAAACCATCCAATAGGTGACCTACACTTTCGTCCATATAGTGCTTCGAAAAGAGCCATTCCAATACTAGCTTAATAGCTATTATTATACGCAAATTTCACTAAAGATAATTGTTGGTTCCATGTGATCCCCAAATCTAATACTATCGATCTCAACATATCCTCAAGTATTTGTATCACCCATTCTGATTGGCCATCTATTTGAGGATAATATGTAGTACTGAAGTCTAAATGAGTGCTTAAGGCTCCATGTAAACTTCTCCAAAACTTATTAGTAAATTGTGGTTCTCGATCAGACATTATGGTCACGGGAACTCCATGCAATCATATAATGCAATCAATATATATCTTTGCATACTTAGCTGATCCGCAGCTAGTTTTTACCGAAATAAAATGAGCAAATTTGGTCAATCAATCCGCTATTACTCAAATCGAATCATATCTTTCACTAACACGGGGCAATCCCGTCATAAAATCCATAGCCACGTGTTTCCATTTCCATTCGGGAATCGGTAAAGGTTGTAGCAAACTTGGGGGTTTCCCATGTTCAGTTTTAACTTGCTGACAAATCAGGCATTTGGCTACATATTCAGTTATGTCTTTCTTCATACTTGGCCACCAATAAACCATTTTTAAATCATGATACATCTTGGTGGCTCCTGGATGTACAGTATAAGCCATAATGTGGGCTTCTTCTAAAATTTTTTCCCTTAAGTTATCTTGATTCGGCACATACATTCGGAGTTCATACTTCAATAACCCATCATCTCCATATTCATATCTTTGATCCCACTCTTCCGATCCCAAATTTTCATCACAAACTCATCTTGACCTTGAGCGTTACGAATTCGATCTAAGATCATTGGTCGTACTCGAAAATGAGCAATAAGAGTATTAGGACCATCAATATTCATCTTGATCCCCATGCTGCTTAAACTTGACCATTCACGCACTAAACTTCTCCGTTCAACCGACACATAAGCCAGACTTCCCATAGATTTTCAACTTAAGGCATCAGTTACAATGTTTGCTTTACCGGGGTGATACTGAATGGTGTAATCGTAATCTTTGAGCAGTTTCATCCATCGGCGTTGCCTTAAATTAAGATCACGTTATTGAAATACATACTTCAAATTCTTGTGATCAGTATATATTTCAAAGCTTTCCCCATATAGATAATGACGCCAAATTTTTAAGGCAAACACTATCGCTGCCATCTCCAAATCATGGGTAGGATAATTCTGCTCATACTTTTTAAGTTGCCTCGAGGCGTAGGCTATATCTCATCCGTTTTGCATCAACTCACATCCCAATCTAACCCTTAATGCATCACAATACACAACATACCCTCCTGGACCAATTGGTAAACTTAAGATTGGCGTTGACATCAAACATGCTTTTAATCTTAAAAAATTGTCTTCACATTCATCAGTCCATTCAAACTTAGCTTCCTTTCGCATCAACTTTGTCAATGGCATCACGATCGTCGAGAAATCTTACACAAATCGACGATAATACCTGATCAATCTCAGAAAACTTTGAATCTCAGTAACTGTACTCGGTCTTAACCAAGTTTGAATCGATGCAACTTTTTGCGGATACACACTAATATTCCTTCGATATTACATGTTTGAGAAAACTAACACTTTCTAACCAAAAAGCACATTTAGAGAACTTGGCATACAATTCATGTTCCCGAAGTGCCTGCAACACCATCCTTAAGTGTTGTGCATGCTCTTCAAGATTTCGAGAATACACCAAGATATCATCAATAAATACCACCACAAATCTATCCAAATAAGGCCTGAATACTCTATTCATTAAATCCATGAATGCGACGGGGGCATTAGTCAAACCAAAAGACATTATTAAAAACATAAAATGTCCATACCTCGTACGAAATGCAGTCTTTGGTACATCCTCTTTTCGAACTCTTAATTGGTGATACCTCGAGCGTAGATCGATTTTTGAGAAACATCTCGCTCCTTGCAGTTGATCAAATAAATCATCAATTCTGGGAAGTGGGTATTTATTCTTAATAGTCACACTGTTCAACTTTCGATAATCCACACAATCTCAAACTCTCATCCTTTTTCTTTACAAATAATAGCGGAGCTCCTCAGGAGAAAGTACTTGGACGAATAAATTCCTTTTCTCCCAACTCTTGCAATTGCTCTCGCAACACTCGTATTTCTGCCGGTGCCATTCGATAGGGAACTTCAAATATTGGTTCTGTGCCATGAATCAAATTAATACAAAATTTAACTTTTCTTTTTGGGGGCAATCCTGGTAATTCATTTGAAAACACATCTTTGAATTGATTAATTATTGACATTATTTTAATATCGAAAAAACTTTCTCCCATTGGCATCTTTTTTGTGGCTATTGCGCACGTCAGGTAATTCTGTCCGGTTTTCACTCTAGTGATCTCTGTCAATATTTTTTTATTGCACGGACTTTTATGTCCATATATAATAAAAGATACTTCTCCGAGAAACTTAAATTTCACATATTTATAATGACAATCAACGTTGGCATAACAATCAT
>NW_018397260.1:514151-514535 GCF_002168275.2 Theobroma umbraticum | reverse complement strand
GCCATGTATATTTCTTTCAAAGGGGTTGTCACTATCAACGGTTCTTTCATTATTTCACAAGGTCTATTCAATCTTGACACAATTCGAGAAAACGAAAGAATGAGAAACTCCAGGATCAAATAAGACTAATGCATCAAAACCACAAATTAAAAGAGTACCTGTCATCACATCATTAGAGGCAAGCACATCTTGCGGGCCTAAGGCAAATATTCTCGCTTGTCCTCCTTCGGAAGTACATTGCGGCACTGACTCAATAGATCGGGATTGGGAGGTGGAAGCTATCCCTTTACCTTTATCGGGTCGGCCTCTCTTAACTGGAGGTGAAACTGTAGATGCTACCACTGAAGCTAGTGGCACATACTCACGACCAGTTCCTTGCGATCT
>NW_018397260.1:512717-514051 GCF_002168275.2 Theobroma umbraticum | reverse complement strand
ATCATGTACTACATGAACATTTTGACAATGAGTTTTGAAATGAATTTTGAGGACTAACTATATTTTAAAATAGTTTTACTAAACCGGGAGATGCGAGAGTAGGCCAGTTGTCACTCCGGTTAAGTGTGACCCTTGTGCACAAGTGAGCACTAGGTATAGAATCTTTGCGTTGCCGACGGGCTGTTAGACATGGCTGAGGTCAGGGTCTATGATTTTACGTGGCTAGGCCACAAGTTGTTATACGCAGTTGCGATCGCCTGATTTCTCTGATGTCGGTCAATATCGTTAGAGACTACCATGGCATGTAGGGATCTGGTGGAGCAGAGCTCCCGGATGTTATTACGTGTTAAGTGGGTCCACGTGCTTGCATTTCTATACCTACTCGAGAGTGATATCTCTTTGGGTTTTATTCACATAAGTAATTTTCTCATGGTGAAAAGTAATAGTTTTTCTGTTGCTCCCTTGCTTATATGATAAATTCGATTTAATTCCCTGTATAAAGGGTGATTTATGAAATTTACGTGTAAACTTTATGAAATGTTAGATTTTTACATGATCATGCATGATAACATTTAATTACTTTGAACCCTATATTAAATAATTATTTAGTATAAATTCACTTATTTGCATATAAGGCACAAAATTTCCCTTTTGAGTAAATTGTTTACATATACTCTTATATTTTTTAAAATTTTCAAATCTTCTGCCTTTAACTTATTTTCCATCTACGCCCTACTCACGGAGTCGATGATCACTGAGTCTGTGAGACTCACCCCTTCATATTTTCTTTTGCAGATAAGTAATCAATTCTAGAGTTTTGCTCAGCATCGTGGGGCTAGCTACAATCTAGGTAATGGCATCTCTAGACTTCTACTCCGGGTAGCTCTCCTGCCTAGAGGTCGATTTGTATGTCAAATAGTCTGACTTGTAAGAATCAATAGTCACTGAAAGTGAAATGGCTAGAGTTTAAGGTTATGTAATAATGACTACATATTATGATGAGTTGTATGGAGTTATCAAACCTAGATGTTTGTATCAAATGGCTATGTTTTAAATATTGTGAATATTTGGTTTGAACAACTTATAGTGTTAATATTTTAAGTGGAGCTTAAGTTGTTTAGAGATTTAATTAAAGCTTGTTTGGGATTTGACAAGTTCACTCGCAAGTCTCGAACGTTAGTAACGATCGAGGGAAGAGGTCGTTACAGACTTGGTATCAGAGCCTAGATTTAGTTGAGTCTTAGAAATTCTTGTGTCAAGCAACGAAGTAGTAGGGTCAACGTAGAGTCGTACTTATAGTTAGTGACTGCAGCACCGATTATAGGCAAGAGGCT
>NW_018397260.1:510998-512617 GCF_002168275.2 Theobroma umbraticum | reverse complement strand
TGGATGGACAGTATAGGCCGTAATGTGGGCTTCTTCTAAAATTTCTTCCCTCAAATTATCTTAATTCGGCACGTATGTTCAGAATCCATACTTCAACAACCCATCATCTCCATATTTATAGTTCTGGTCTCGCTCTTTCGACCCCAAAATTTTCATCACAAACTCATCTTGACCTTGGGTATTGCGGATTCGATCTAAAATCATTGGTCATACTCGAAAATAAGTAATAAAAGTATTAAAACCGTCAATATCCATTTTGATCCCCATGCTGCCCAAACTTTGCCATTCATACACTAGACTTCTCTGTTCAACCGACACGTGGGCCAAACTGCCCATAGAATTTCGACTTAAAGCATCGGCTACAACGTTTGCCTTACCAAGGTGATACTAAATAGTGCAATCGTAATCTTTAAACAGTTCCATCCATCGGCCTTGTCTTAAATTAAGATCACGTTGTTGAATTATATACTTCAAACTCTTGTGATCAGTATAGATTTCAAAGCTTTCCCCATACAAGTAATGGCGTCAAATTTTTAAGGCAAACACTATCGCTGCCATATCTAAATCATGGGTAGGATACTTCTGTTCATGCTTCTTAAGTTGTCTCGAAGCATAAGCTATAACTTTTCCGTTTTGCATCAACACACATCCCAATCCAACCCTCGATGCATCACAATACACAACATACCCTCTTGGACCAGTCGGTAAACTTAAGATTGGTGCTGACATCAAACACACCTTAAATCTTAAGAAATTGTCTTTACATTCATCAGTCCATTCAAACTTAGCTCCCTTTCGCATCAACTTTGTCAATGGTGCCACGATTGTCGAGAAATCCTGCATAAATCGACGATAATACCCGACCAATCCCAGAAAACTTTGAATCTCCGTAACTGTATTTGGTCTTGACCAAGTTTGGATTGATGCCACTTTTTGCGAATCCACACTAATACCTTCCTTCGATATTACATGCCCGAGGAAACTAACACTTTCTAACCAAAAAGCACATTTAGAGAACTTGGCATACAACTCATGTTCTGTGCTGTGCTGCATGACACGAGAATTCCTAAGACTCAACTAAACCTGGCTCTGATACCAAATCTGTAACGACCTCTTCCCTCGATTGCTACCGACGTTTGAGACTTAGGGGTGAGTTTGTCAAATCTCAAACAAGCCTTAATTAAATCTCTAATCAACATTCGATATTAACACTATAAATCATTCAAACCAAATATTCACAATAACTAACATATAGCCATTTGATACAAACATCTAAGTTTGATAACTCCATACAACTCATCCTAGTATATAAACATTATTGCATCACCTTAAGCTTTAGCCATTACATTTCCAGTGACTATTGATTCTTACCAACTAGACTATATGATACACAAACCGACCTCTAGGCAGCGAAGTGACTCGAAATGAAAGTCTAGAGATATCGTTATCTAGGGTGTAGCCAGCCTCGCGACGCTGAACAAAAATTCTAAAACTGATTACTTATCTACAAAAGAAAATAAAGAGGAGTGAGTCTCACAGACTCAGTGATCATCAACCCCGTGAGTAGGGTTTAGACGAGAAACAAGCTAAAGGCAGAAAATTTGAAGATTTAGAAACAT
>NW_018397260.1:510656-510898 GCF_002168275.2 Theobroma umbraticum | reverse complement strand
GTGAATTTATGCTAAATAATTATTTAATATAGGGTTTAAAGTAATTAAATGTTACCATGCATGATCTCATAAAAATCCAACATTTCATAGAGTTTACATGTAAATTTCATAATTCACCCTATACATAGGGAATTAAATCAAATTTCATCATATAAGCAAAGGAGCAACAGAAAAGCTATTACTTTTAGCCATGAGAAAATTACTTATGTGAATAAAACCCAAAGAGATATCACTCTCGAGTA
>NW_018397260.1:510277-510384 GCF_002168275.2 Theobroma umbraticum | reverse complement strand
AGCTAGAGCTCACTTGTGCACAAGGGTCACACTTAACCGGAGTGACAACCGGCCCACTCTCGAATCTCCTGGTTTAATAAAACCCTTTTAAAATATAGTTGGTCCTC
>NW_018397260.1:510173-510267 GCF_002168275.2 Theobroma umbraticum | reverse complement strand
TCAAAACTCATTGTCAAAATGTTCATGTAGTACATGATAAAATCTCATGTAAGACTATAAAATATAACTTGTTACATGAGATTGAAAGATCATT
>NW_018397260.1:510086-510163 GCF_002168275.2 Theobroma umbraticum | reverse complement strand
AGTATATGTTTCCATCATGAATGTATATTACACAAACCATAAGACACATACTTGACCTAAATCATAAAGAAAAACTT
>NW_018397260.1:509907-510076 GCF_002168275.2 Theobroma umbraticum | reverse complement strand
TTCAAGAACTTTTACGTATATTTATATATGTCTATAGCTTATATACTTTCAAAGCCATTTTCAAAATCACAATATACACAATTTCCTAACATTTCTACCAACTCATGCTTTCCATAATTTTTCATTTCAATAAATCAACACATATTTATATATATACATAATCATAGAA
>NW_018397260.1:509728-509893 GCF_002168275.2 Theobroma umbraticum | reverse complement strand
TACCCCCTACTCACCTTACAATAGCGGGACACTACGTCGTTATTAATTCAAATATGTATCTAGCTAATTCTACTTGCCGATTTCCTGTTATTTCCTCCGACACGCCTCCTTGACGACATTACTTACTATATTTTCCCTAGCAACCATTCAAACCCAATACATTTA
>NW_018397260.1:509257-509369 GCF_002168275.2 Theobroma umbraticum | reverse complement strand
ACCAAACTAACAATTTCTACTTCCTTACCTTGAAATCTTGAGCCAAACCACCAAACCTTCTTAAGTTCGGTTATAGGGGAGGAAAAAGGGAAGAAACTTCATAAGGAGGAAG
>NW_018397260.1:508859-509247 GCF_002168275.2 Theobroma umbraticum | reverse complement strand
AGAAACATGAAAGAAAATGGGGAAAGGACTTGATGTCTGGTTGGTTATAGAGTAAGCCACGGTTGGAAGAAAGAAAATGCACAATGAAAAAAGTAACAGTGGAATTGAAGAAAGAAAACAAAACTGCATAAAGGACAAAAGAGTAAAGGTTCTAGTACTTTAATAAGATAAGAAGAAGAAAGTAACAAGAATTGCACCTTTTTGGTCGGCCATGTGGGTGTGGATGGAAAGAAAATCTAAAAAAATTTCAAAGCTATTTATTTAGTAAACATGTGAAAAATTCCTTGTCTCTTCCCCTTTATTCCTTCTCCCATCCTTTCCTTCCTTTCTTTGTACCAAATTTCTAACAAAGTATCACATAGGTGGCCGGCCATAAGGAGAAAGAATA
>NW_018397260.1:508650-508849 GCF_002168275.2 Theobroma umbraticum | reverse complement strand
AAGTCAAAGCTTCCTTTGTAAGCTTTGACCAAGCAAAATAGTAAAATCACCATTTAGCCCTTTTAAGTTCTCATTCTTTTTATTAAGTCCTCCCATCACTTTTTAAATTTCAATTTTCTTCTATTTTCTTCCTTGACATGTGTACAAATATAATATAAAGTTTGCACCCATTAATGTGTCACCATAATATTTAAATATA
>NW_018397260.1:508516-508640 GCF_002168275.2 Theobroma umbraticum | reverse complement strand
ATTGTGCTCTATTTCATAAAGACACGAGGGTTCCGTCTAACTTCATTATTTTCCTCCGAATTTCTTCTTCTCTTTTTCTCCCCCACTTAGATTAGTCATATAACCCTCTATTTTAACTAATCTC
>NW_018397260.1:508303-508416 GCF_002168275.2 Theobroma umbraticum | reverse complement strand
GCATTTTCAACATAAGGCACACTTGTTCAAGTTTTATATCATTGAAATCATTATTGCCTCAAGCATTGCAAGAAGATTTGTTCCTTTGCTTTGAAAAATGCCATCAATACTGA
>NW_018397260.1:507476-507760 GCF_002168275.2 Theobroma umbraticum | reverse complement strand
AACTTGTTCAATTCATAAATCATTCTAAACTTAAAGGATGGCAACATTTTTCTCTTATAAGCTCATTTTGCTTTAAAAGTACCAATTAAAGAAGTCAAAACTTTCAAGCTCAATATCAACCATCTTGAACTTTTCAAACAAGTTCTAGATTGTAAATTAAGATTGTTCAAATAGTTAACTTATGTTAGGCACAAGAAAATCAAGGATCATTTTTTTTAACTCAATTTTCTTTGTTTTAGGCTACTTGAATAGGTGGGAGTGTAAGTCATCAAGTAGGCTCATAT
>NW_018397260.1:507328-507456 GCF_002168275.2 Theobroma umbraticum | reverse complement strand
TTCTATGTTTCAAAATTATGCACAAAAATCATTTTTCCTCAAAGAAGTAGTATGAAAACAATTTCATAAATCATAAGGAAATTTATAGAAATAATTTTCCATAATCAATTAATCTTAATAAAACAATT
>NW_018397260.1:504701-507228 GCF_002168275.2 Theobroma umbraticum | reverse complement strand
CATGTGGGCATTATGGCCTTCTTTCCTTGGTGGCTGTGGCACCGAAGCCTTTGGTTTTCTGAAATGTGCATCCCTAGTTGGGGCATTGCAGCACTCACGCTTTTATGGCCATGACGCCTTATGCTCTGTCTTGAATTTTGAGGTTTTACTACACTGTTTTGACTTGTGATATGATTTTATCCCTCTTTAAGGTTAAATTACACAAAGTAGTAAACATGAAAGTTGTAACTTTGCCTTTTCGATTTCCAATGGTTTAAGAATCACATCAATTGGACTTCTGTAGTGAAAGATTTGCTTGAAATATCAAAACTTGTGCAATGGAAGTCTACACCTTGAATGCATTTCTTCTTCACAAATTATCACCATTTTAATAACGCACATACAAAAGCAACAAACTAACTTAAAACAAAAGTAACTAAACTTAAAACAAAACATCATAAATTAAAAAGTAATTTGTTAGAAAAGATAAGTTTAAAGTAAAACCATCAAGAGAGGGGGAAGATGAATTGGTTGTTAAGTAAAAATTTCTCTTTTAAAAAAAGTTAGTTTAATTGTGAAAGAATAAAACAGTAAAATAAAGTATGAACTAAATAAGTAAAGAGCAACAAAGTAACAAAGGATTTGGCAGGATTTTTATAGAGGTTCAACCTTCTAATGCGTATATCCTCTCTCTTGATAGCATAAAAAGTTTGAATCTAATATCAGCTTACCTTTTTAACAGGGTTAAGCATAACTTTTACAATATGCCTTTTGTAGGATTAAGCATAACCTCTACCAAGACACTGCCTTTTCAGGTGAAAGCACAATCTTTACACAAGAATAAGCCTTTTAAAGGATTAAGCAAAACCACTTTGCCTTTTGCTTGGAGGCATAACTAATACAATAGTAGATTCAAGTGAACCACAAACTAAAAACCTCTAGAAAGGTAGATAATGAAGTCATGTTTAGAAAAGTGTAAGCTTTCACGAGAATAAGAATGATTAAGGAAGATCTAAGTTCAAGAAAGATCAATTAAAGGGTAAAGATATGAACTTTAAGCTCTTTGCTTGCTCAAAGATAGGAACTTTCTGCTCACAATTATTATTTTTGTTTTTTTTGCTCTTTTCCTCTTCAAGGATGATTCAAAAAAAATCTTCTTCTCTCACTTTCTTTAACGCCCTTAAGATATATGTCTATAGCCTTTGAGAGTTTCTGCCCGTTGGAGTAAGTTTTGAATCATTTCTTGTACGTTCAAACCAACTTGTACAATTTTATCACTTCTATAAAATTGATTTTCTTTAGTTGAATTGTCGGTTCTTCACAAAGTCGAAAGCTCTTTGTCTCTAAAGAATCAATTCTTCTATTTCGAGGTCTCATTTTTTTTACAACTAGGCATAAAGATGACACTTTTGTAATCTTGGAGAATTGATTCTTTCGCCTTAAGGTATCGGTTTTTCACAGTGGATTGGTGCCAAAATTTCAATTTAAGCTTGAATTTTACCTCTCCACTTTTGTCTAGTTGTGCTATGCCTTTCTTGGTCAGCAAGTTTTTGAGTTGTACTTTTGGTGCTTCAAGAACTGACTTTTTCTCCTTGTCTCAGAATCGATTCTTCTTGTAAGTAAAAAAATAAATTTTGCTATTCATTTAAGAATAAAGTCATTTTTTAAGAAAACTTAATCCTTGGGCTAACACATTTAATTTTGAAAATAAAAGACTTTTGAGAAAATTAAGAACATGATCATCTATATTAAAAATATGTTCAAACAATTAAAGCATTTCAATATATTTCTATTAAGTTAAGTTTTAACAATCTTTTAAGATTTTTCTTCATATTAAAAAATATCTTTCACTTTCAAAGCTCAATAAGTTCCATCAATTTTGTTATGCCAAAATAAGATTAAAGCTGACAATCTTCCATTTTTTGCTATGACAAAATTAAGAGTTAAATTTGCTCTTTGAAGGAAAACTCCCCTTGAAAATGTGCTCAATATTTCAATGTACAAGCTCCCCCTGAATTTTTGGTTTCCCAAAAGGATTTGCATTTAAGTTTGAAAGCAATCTAGAAAAGCCATTTTGAAAAATCTAGCCAAAATGAATGAAAATTTAAGTGCAAATTTACTCACCATATTTCTCTTTTTTTTTGTTATATCAAAAAGGAAAAGAAAATTGAGTATAGGAATAAAAAAAGAAAAACTTATAGAAAGATAGATCATTAGTAGCACATGTTAAGTAAAATTATCAACATTTAATAATAAGATCATACGGTCATTCATAGTATGTAAGTTCAAGAAAGTATCAATCAACACAAGGAGATAGTGACACAAAGTAATATGATGAAGAAGGTGTTTCATTAATTAAGAAGAATACAAAGGATCATTTACAATATAGTCATTAGCATGAAACAAAATGTAAGCAAATGTTGTGCAATGTAGCTTTTTAGGAGATTCTGAACTTGGATTGAAGTTTAGGTTTAGGTCAAGATCATGTCTTTCGAACTGATCATATAAAATTTTTTGATTTGGGGACAACTACGTTTGATATCTAGAG
>NW_018397260.1:502453-504691 GCF_002168275.2 Theobroma umbraticum | reverse complement strand
TCTTGCTTTAAAGTTTAACTAAATGTTTGTCAAGTTCAATGAAGGAAACAGTACAATGATCAACCACCTTTTCAAATTTTTGAATATAGTTTTTCATTATTGTATCAGTCTTTTTGTTGATTTGAACAAACTTATCTAGCCAAAATCTTTCTTAACAGTCTATTTTAGTACAGAAAAAATGGTGTGCATTTTTAGGCATATACTCTATACTAGGTAGTTCATAAAGAAATGATGGATCCATTGGTAGCTTAAATAACTTGAATTCTATTTCAGAGTAGTCTTCAATAGATTTTTATTTTTGACCTCTTTCTTGAGTAACTTTTTCTTTTTGACTTCCTACTTGTGTTTATTTCCCTTTAACTTTATCTTTTAGTTGAATAATCTTCCTTATCCATTCATTCTTCACAACATCATATTTAAAGCCAAGTTTTCTGGTTGCTCTTTGATCAAGATTGTTGACTTTCTTAGCCATTATTGGTTTGTTTAGTGAAGTATTAATCTTCATTTTGTCCAAAATCTCTAACATGGCCACTTTTTAAAGCAAACTATTTTTTCTTCTTTTAGCTATTGATTCCATGTCTTGGAAAATGAACCATGCTAGATCTACTGAAGTACACTTCTTGATATGATACATAAACCACATGTCTTCAGCTATCATTGTCTTACTTTTGTGGTTGAATGGCCTTAGTGTTTTTGTGACTATTAAATGCAAAATTCTGTCATTTGCACTAAGTCTTGTTGTGCTTTTTGGATTCTTTGCTGATGTGACTGGGCCAATTAAAACTTAAGCTTCTACCTTGTCCTTTAGGGTTTTGTTTTCTTCATTTATCTCACTAATAAAATCATTTTTGGTAGGTTTCATCTTCAAAAATTTTTGTAGTAGTATTGGTGTGATGATGACCTCTTTTTCACTAACTAATGTATCAAGTGAATCATTGTGGTCTTTGGTGTTTTTATCATTATCTCCTTGATACATAGTCCTCATTGAATATCTTCTTTTCTCCTTTTTCCATAAAGTTGATGTTGAATGGATTGAATTTCTCAGATCTCATTGTTCTAGAGGGTGTTGTCGGATTTTTTCCTTTTTCTTCTCTTCACCTCTTGGGAGCCATTTCCTCTGAAGATTGAGTGAAAAATCAAGGTTTTGAGAAAAAAGGTGTTGATTCTTTTGTGCAGAGAACCTATTTTACTCTTAGATAACTTTTACTTGCAAATGGGTCAACTAGAGTTTAAACAGATTTGAAATTAAAATGTTTTTGAGAAATGTTTTAGTCTTTTGATTCTTAAGGAAAAGGCTTTTGATAGAAAGAAAATTTCTTGAAAGAGACAGGATTGAGAGATTTTTACTTTCGAAGAGCTTTAAAGACTGAAAGATATGATTTTTAGGACTTACATAATCTTCTAACTTAAGGTGCAAAAGTCAATTTTGAAAAGATAAGAATTGATTCTTTATGCCCTAATTTTTCAAGACTTTTAAAATTCTTTCTGAGAATTTATTCTTGAAATTTAAGATGTTGATTTTTTGAATTTTTGAAGCATTATGGAAAACTTTTTGTATTTGAAAAATTGATTCTTTGGAAATTAGAAGTCAATTCTTTACCTTTATAAACTTTAAAATAAAGAATTTTTTATCCAAATCAAATGCAAGAAATCTTTCAAGTAGAATCAAGTTTAGTGCACATAGCTTTTGGTTTTGAATGATGGATGTGTATGAAATGATATTCAAATCTTATTGCAACAATTATTATGCATGCAAGATCAACAAAATAACATTCATTCAAATCATGAATTCAAGAACCTAATCTTTATTTCAACAATAATCAACCAATCAACAAGCAACAAACAATCAACAAATTGTCTTTTCTAGACAAATCATTCATAGAATAGATATCATCTGATTTTTCAGTAAGCTCAATCCATGCATCCTTGCTTTGATTATTCCTACAAAATAGAGTTCATTTTTTTTATCTTGGTACCCAGTCTTACTTGGGTCTATGACAGTTAGTTTTTCCAAGTTTATTTTTACTTGGTACCTCAAAATTTCTACAATTCTTCTCCATGTAGTTTGTTTCTTTTTGGGACCCATGCCTTTTTCACAGTCTTTTCTTTGGAGGTTGTATTTCGAAGAGGATAGAAATATATAGAATATTCTTTCTTGTGATAGTACACACAAACATGTGATATACCATGCTTTTCATTTTCTTTTTCAAAGAAAGCTTTTGTTTTTGCCTTGTCATA
>NW_018397260.1:502356-502443 GCF_002168275.2 Theobroma umbraticum | reverse complement strand
TTTTTGTCAAAGAATGCTTTATAAGTCTCAAGCATGTTGGTCCCAAGTAAATGTGCTAGAGGGGGGGTGAATAGCACTTTTTGGCTC
>NW_018397260.1:501628-502340 GCF_002168275.2 Theobroma umbraticum | reverse complement strand
CTATTTATGGGGGGCAATTTTAACTTCAATGATGGGAAGTTAAATGCAAGATAAGGAACATCTAACAAGGAATGAAATTAAGAATAAAGCAGCAAATACAAAACACAAATTTATAGTGGTTCGGTCAAAGACCTACATCCACTACCTTGATTATCCAACCAAGGATTTTCTAAATCAAATCACTATAAACAGTGAAATTTCCAAGCTTTCACCAAGCTTTTACAATGGCTTTTCACAAGCATAGCCACAACCTTCAACAGTGGTTTGTCAAAGGCTTAACCACAACCTTCAACAATGGTTTTTCCTGGGATCAACCAAAACCAAAAAACTAACTTTTCTAGGCTTAGTTAGAACATATACACTCAATTAAGCTAACCCAAGCTTGATTAATTCCCTTAGAGTGTCTCACACACTCTAAGCAATCAAGGAGAAGAGAAATAAAGAGGTACTAATGATCACTAACCATCTGATGGTACAAGATTAAGTTCTTAACTCTGTTACAAGATTGGGTGAAGTGTAGAAAATATGCAGAGTGTTCTTGAGGTTTTTGAGCAATTTTGGATCTTGGAAGCCTTCAAATCTGATTCTTGGTTGTTGAGAGGTATTTTTATACTTGAAAAATCAACTCTGATGGCTGCCAGACAGATTCTGACTGTTGGAAACAGTTTGGGAGCAATTCTGCCTGTTATTTTATCTTTTAGTGTTAGTTCAA
>NW_018397260.1:499472-501528 GCF_002168275.2 Theobroma umbraticum | reverse complement strand
AAATTTTGTCGGAAATGATTTTATAGAAAAAATAATTGTCCAAAACACCTTTCCATAATAATAAGATAATTTTATTTAAAGTTTACTGACAAAATATTCTTGTTGTAAATTCTGTTAATAAAATTCGTGATAATGTAAATTTTTAATAAGATGAGTGAATTCATTGAAACCGTTTCAACGGAGTATTTTATCAACAATTTTGACATCAAACTCATGCATTTAAAGCTAATGACTATTTTGACTAAATTCTCACCAATTGCTTTTTGTCGTTAAATTTTGTAAGAATATCATCAACATTGATGAATAAGACCATTTGTTGAAATTTCAATAGAAATAATTCCATTGAAAAAAACTTTTTTTAAATGTTTTGATTTTTTTTTTCAATAGAAATAAGTGAGAGAGGGGTGGTTAAAGAGAGAATAGAGGGGAGGGAGGTAAAAAAGGATTAATGTTTAAGGTTGTTTCACTAACCATGCAAAGGTCAAATCTAGCTTTGTCCAGCCAGAATTTTTTTTTTAGACGAATTTTTTTTAAAAATTCACGGCAAAAGTGGTTATATTTGACGTGTTTGAGGTTATTTTAGTCATATGAAGGTCGAAATTGATCTCGACTGGTAGAGATTTAATATTTTTTTTATTTTTGATAAAATATTTTTTCAAATTAAATTCATAAAAATAAATTTAATTTTGATTGCAAACGTCACTATAAAACTTTTTTCAAAAGAAATCATTAAATTTGGACTTTGTATGATTAAAAATGGCCCTAAGAAAGCTGGATACATTGACATTTGCAATCAAATTTAAATTTAAATTTGATGATTTCTTTCGAAAAAGTTTTAAACTCGACCTTAGATAACTAGAGTTGGCAATATTTTTTTTTTTTATATTTTGACTCTCAAATCTTACCAAAACATTTGTTTGGCTTGCCGAATTTGGTATTTTTGAATATGAAAAGAAAATAATTTCAAAGTTTTGATTGCCTTTCAGTATCAAATGCTTATAGGTTTTCTTTTCTGTTCCTTCTTTGTTTTCTTTCCTTTGTTTTAGCCATTAGTTTTAGTTTTCTTGGTTTTGTTTTGCTTACTTTTTGCCCTCTCTTCCTTTTTCTATTAATGTTAATAATTTAATCTAGTATGTAATATTTGGATTTTGATATTTTTCAATTGTATGTAACATTTAATTCCTCTAATTTTCTTTTTGTTTTATTTTTTATAGGTGCAGAGGATAACTTTATATATAATATTCCCAGTCAATTTAGATGTTATTGCTTTTTTTCTTTTGCTATTTCATGTTGTTTTTTATGTGAGATCTTTTTCTTAGGGTTGGATTTTATTTTGACTATTTTGTTCTTTATATTCATAAATTATAGGTTTTCAAGTAGCTTATTAACATTTTGCTTCTTTACTTTGTCTTCTATATGACTATTATTGATTGTTCTGAGATGCATTTGTTTAGCTCTTTACCGATGACTTTTGCTGAGCTCTATTGTGCTTGCTAAACTTTTAGTTTCTTTTTATTCCACTTATTTGGAAGCCAAATTTCATGTAAGCTTGAGACGCTTTTCTTATAAATTAAGGCCATCAAACTACATTTAACAAAACTTAATGCATTTTGTGGAGCTTTAACTAAAGAAAAACATAGAAAAACAAAACAAACAGAAAGGTGGTACTCTTCAGTGATATTGGTATAGTCCTCATTATCAAGACAATATGTAAAAAGGGTATTGTAACACCAATATAGTCTGGTGCACATAGTCACTAACATTAGAATAAAATAGATCATTTTGCACAATAGCTATCATCTACTGTCGTTAACTATAAGTCCTTAACTTAAGAGGTTCCACTAAATTATCAAAATACAATTCATCAAAGGTTGTCAAAACAAAAATTCATTGGGTAAACTTATTCATCTAGAGAAAAATGGATATGTTGAGACATGTATTTTCTCATTAATGTCATCAACTTAAGCTCATTTACCAAAAGAGAAATAACCCTATGCTAAGGTTTTTTCAAACACTATCCAACATAAGTTTCTGTTGTCAGATTCACCATGCAAGT
>NW_018397260.1:498125-499401 GCF_002168275.2 Theobroma umbraticum | reverse complement strand
CTCAAAAAAGCCTAGTTGAGATTCCGTATAATTAAAATGGACTTGCAATATTAATGATATCGTTTATTTAAACCAAATAAACAACTATAATTAAAGTGTTGCGACTAGGTATAATATGCACATTTGACTAATTTTAGGACAATTTCAACATCATACTTATCATCAATTACACAACCTCAAAATTTTTAGCAAATACATATCGAATAGACTGACAATTTTTATAAGTTTGACTATTTGACACAATACGACCTTTATGCAGCGGAGTGACTCAGAATAGAAGTCTAAGAGATGCCATTACCTACATTGCACTAAGTCTCGATGTGCTGAGCGTTACACTTGAGCCGACTACTTATCTATAAAAGGAAATAAGGGGGCGAGTCTCACAAACTCAGTGATCATCACCTCTGTGAGTAGGGCGTAGATGGAAAAAAGCGTAAACCAAGTAAGTTTGAACATTAAAAACATATGAATATGTAAAAACAATTTAAAATCAAATGAGGTAATTGAGCCTTACATTTAAACCCAAAAGTCGTGATGCAAATAATCATTTCAAGTAATGTATTAAAATCAGTGTGAGTAAAAGATTTTTACCGTCGAAATCATTTATCATTTTTACTCAGATTAAATGAGTATAATCATGCACACTCTTATGAAATCAAATATTATCAAAGCTAATACACAAATTCGCAAATCGCCTCATACACGAGGAGTTAAATCTAATATCATAGTATAGATAGGGGAGCTATGAAAAATATTATAGTTTTCACCATGCGAAAGAATACATATAAAAAACCCAAAGAGATATCCCTCTCAAGTAGGTAATAGAAATAAGAACTTGTAGACCCACTTCCATGTAATAACATCCAGGAGCTCCGCTTCACCGGATCCCACAGCCATGGCAATCTCGATGATGTTGACCGACATCGGAGAATCAAGAAGTAGCAACCGCGTATCACAACTTGTGGCTTAGCCACATGTAATATCCTTTGGCCTTGCCACACATAATCACAGACCATGGCCCCAGCTATGTCTAACAGCCCGTCGACAACCCAAAGGTTCTCTAACCAGAACTCACTTGTGTATAAGGGTCACACTATCTCAATATGACATTTGACCTACTCTCGAATCTCCTGGTTTGATGAAACTATTTAAAAATCAAATTGGGTTCTCAAAAGCTCATCGCAAACCCTTTCAAAAGTACTAATCATGGTAACATGATAAAACCTCTTTTTGTAAGACTTCGCAATGTAAAACCTTTGCATGAATTTTAAATATC
>NW_018397260.1:496665-498115 GCF_002168275.2 Theobroma umbraticum | reverse complement strand
GGTGAATATATGTAATTGTTCATGCATGCACATCGCACAAATCAGTAAGGCACACTTTGATTTAAATCGTGGTAAAAAGGCTTGTTTCCCAGTTTAAAATCCTTTACATATATAACTTATACACATATAGTCAAAACAATTTCAACACTTTAGCATCCACAATTGCTTAGGATATCTACCAACTCATGCTATCCACAAATTGCAATTAAAGTAAATCGACACATCAAGTAATCGTATAGCAATATTTATAGTATGAAAATTTTAAAATTGACACCCCTTACTCACCGTACAATAGTGAGATATTACATCGCTATTGATTCGGATGCATATCTAGCTACTTCTACTTGCTGGTCACTCGTCACTTCCTCCGGCACGCCACCACAGCACACTTTTTTTACTTTATACTTCCTAGCAACGATACAAACCCAATACACTTAATTATTCACATGCATCGCAGCACATCAATCAATAAATCCGTGACCTAATTTCATAGTTAATCCTATGCTTACACACAATCATATATAGCAGTAACTTTACCAAAGAAGTCTTAAATCTTTGCATGCATAATCCTTATTCTTTACTTTCTTCAAACATTACATTCTCACGACATCAAATCTCACGACCAATATAGACATTCTTCCTAACCCATCATCATATAGCATAAACCATCAAGGATTGGGCCACAATTTGTCTTACGTTTCCTTAATAATTTAACTTGAACTAAAACCAAAAAAAATCTCAAGTTTCTTGGTAGTGTAATCTCACATTCTTTAGCACCCCACACGGTATTCTTTTGCTACCACAAATATTTTCACACATTATAATTGGTTTAAAGGCATGCATTCAACCAAACTAACAATTTCTATCTTCTTTACCTTGAAATCTCCAGGCCAAACTACCAAAATCTCTTAAACTTCAACAATGGTGTGTGGGTGGGGAGGAAAACCTCTCAGTTTTCTCTTTTCTTCTTCTTTCAAGCTGATTCTCTTTCTTTCTTTCCTCTCAACCTTTCTTCCCCTCTTGGGTGGAAGCTCCTCAAGGCCTTCTCCTCTTCATTTCTCTTCCTAATGGGCGGATCTCTCATGGAATTCACTTGTTTTCTTCATCTTTTTCTTCTAAAACTTGAGCTTTTCCTTGCATGTTTCTTTTCTTTTCTTTCTCTCTTTCTTTCTCTTTTTTTCTTTGTTATGGGAGGACCTCTCAAGGCAAAAACCTTGAAAATGGCTTTCACTTTCCCATTTTGCTCATGCATGGGTGGATTGCCAAAGCCACTTCCTTTCTCTATTATTTTCTTTTAGTTCCTCATTTCCCATTGGACCAACTCATTCTCCACTAAAGTTTCATGCACAAATTTCCCTCCATGTGCATTGGCCATAAATCTATCCTCATATTTTCCATTCACCAGCTCACCTTATCATTTTTCCTTTCTTCATTTCTTTATTCCATGCAC
>NW_018397260.1:494834-496655 GCF_002168275.2 Theobroma umbraticum | reverse complement strand
CTCCAATTACATTTCATGCACAAGCTCCACTTTGCATTTTATTTGGCCACTTATTCAACCATTCAAGTCACATGCATGCCACATTCTTCTTTCTTTATTTGGCCAACTAATGCACCAATCTTATTACATGCAAACAAGCATCATCTTTATTCTTCCTTTTTCTTCACATGGTGGGGCTCCCACATGTTCCTCACTAACGTTTCCTTTTTGCATGTAATAGTGAATTTCGAATGTACATCTCATATTCCACATAATCTAACCTTCCTTGGTTAGTAAATTCCCATTCAACTTTAAATATTGAAATTGCAAATAAGTCTTCAAACTTTTCCCTATTTACCATGTGACCCTTTCAAACTTTCATCCTTGACAATTTGGTCCTTCCAACACTCTTTAATTCCAATTTCCTTCTATCTTCCTTCCTTTACATGTGTACCAAGAAAATATAAAATTTACACCTCGTTAAGGTGTCGTCATAATATTTAAATATTTACTTACCTGCTCCAACTATATTTAATAAAGGCATGCAGGCCCTACTAACATAATTTTTTTTTGAAATTTTTTCGTTCTTCTTCTCCCCCACTAAGATTAGCCATATAGTTCTCCTTCATGACTAAATTCAATAACAGATAAATATTAATATTTTAATATTATTTTATTAATAAAATATTATGTTATTTTAAAATTCTTCACTTGTCTCTACGGGTCTCAAAATGTCTCACTATACCCTGGTTCACCTCTAAATCACCTTTAACTTGCTAATTCATCATTGATAAAAATATTATTATTTAATTACTACTTTTTTGCGCGTGAAATATTTTATTTCAAAATATTTCTTTCACCTGTCACCGCTCTTTAATACTTAAATTTATATCAATTGACCTTTTCTCTTATTGATATAGTCCTATTGGTTTCTATACGAAGGTACGGGATGTTGCAGTATCGTTAACAAGTAATAAAATAGAAAGTAAAGTTTGTTCCCATGGAGAATTGCCCAAATCTTTTTGCTAAGTATTAAAATTAACATAATTTAATCTTATCCAAACAACTAAATTTAAAGCTGCTAAAAATTAAAGAAACTAAAGCTAAAACTAAAAGCAAAAATAACAACTTAATTATAATCAATTAATCAAAAATCTAAAACCACAGTATGCCCTTAATGTTTCATATGAATCTCTTCTACTTTCTCTTTATTTGCTAGATAGCTGAGTTGTTAACCTAGAGTTATAATATATTTATAAGTCTCTTATGATGTTCTTATAAAAATATCTTCCTTAACTAACTTACTATATTCCTATTCAAATTGAAATTAAGAAAGA
The DNA here is from genome assembly GCF_002168275.2 of Theobroma umbraticum. Lineage (NCBI taxonomy): Eukaryota > Viridiplantae > Streptophyta > Magnoliopsida > Malvales > Malvaceae > Theobroma > Theobroma umbraticum. The sequence goes on along the minus strand of NW_018397260.1, from coordinate 495,339 downwards.
CTCATGAGGTTTAGACTCTAATTATTGCTACATATGACATGTAAGTGTATTCCTACCTTACATGTGAATCAAATTAATCATCCCATGCAATTGATATTGAACATATGCTATTTCATCCACGGCTTACACTAAACTCCTACTTTCAGTTCTATTTATATTTCCAAATCAATTTAATTGGTGATCAAGCAATTAGATGCATTAAGAATAGAAGTGAAACAAACAACTTAAACACTATCAATCATAAGCAAGAAAGAATATTAAAAATTCAAACTATGCATTAGGTTCAATTGCAATTCTAGATTAAAAAATTTAGTTCCACATAACTACTAAAAACATCATCCCAAAAAGCATAGCCATTAAAACTAAACAAAGAAAGTATAAAGATAACAAAAGAAGAAAAAGCTCCAAGATTTGTTAAATCTTTGATTCACAATCTTCCTTGTTTTTCTTACTTTCTTGCTAGCTTGAATGCCTCTTTTTCTTCAAAAAACCTCTCTTCATTGTT
>NW_018397260.1:494636-494734 GCF_002168275.2 Theobroma umbraticum | reverse complement strand
AGCCAAAAGTGACCACCATCCGAGAAGCCAAGGACTTAAATGTCATAACCCTTGATGAAATTTGTGGATCGCTTCTTACTCATGAGCTGAAACTTAAA
>NW_018397260.1:494503-494626 GCF_002168275.2 Theobroma umbraticum | reverse complement strand
AAGAAGACAAGAGAGAAGCAAAAGAAATGAAGAAAAGCATTACTTTAAAAGCAAGCATTCTGGAAGAAAAACTGAAAAATTTATCCTGTGATGATGATGAAGAATTGGCTATGGTGGCAAGAA
>NW_018397260.1:494082-494228 GCF_002168275.2 Theobroma umbraticum | reverse complement strand
ATGGTGGCTGCAACCTGGTCAGACAGTGATGTTTCAAGTTCTGATACTAAAGAAGAGAAAGTGGAAGAAAGAGCAAATCTATGTCTGATGGAAAGAGATGATGAATCCGAGGTATGTTCTGTTTCTTGTGATATTTCTATGGATGA
>NW_018397260.1:493553-493684 GCF_002168275.2 Theobroma umbraticum | reverse complement strand
ACGTGTTATATTTGTGATCAACTTGGTCACTTATCCTATAATTATTATAGAAATAGAAGCATGCAAAAAATAAAAAAGATTTGGGTTCCAAAAGGATCCTATGTAGCAGCTAACCTTCAAGAACCCATCAA
>NW_018397260.1:457066-493453 GCF_002168275.2 Theobroma umbraticum | reverse complement strand
TTTTAGTTGATTGGCAAACTTTCTTGGTCGATTGAGTCGTTTCTGTTTCTGAACTCAGTTTCTGGTAAAATGCTCTTAGTCGACTAACTCTGTGTCTTGATCGACTAAGTGCTTTCTGTTTCACGATTTACATGAACCCGTCAGCTTCTCTTTGAGTTTTATCCAACCAACTCCCTTGATTATTCAATAGAGCTCTCATTTTATTACTCACTTATAGCTCCTTATTCTCATGAGTTTTGATTTTGCTTTTGAATGATTAACTAATTAATGGCATACATTTTTGTCCTGCACACTTAAACAATATAATTAGACACCTATGAATGAGAATATTTTGCTATCATCAAAAACATATAGAGGCAACATTCTCTATCTCTTATTTTGATGATGACAAAACACTTCTAGATTAATAGTGCAATGTCTATGTTCAATATGAATGCATCAAATCTTTATGCATAATAAATTGCTCTCCCTTAGTCAATGCATCTAGTTTTCTTTACATAATATTCAATAAAACCAAAACAAAGCATCACACATAAAATTAAACATGAAGATCAATCAAACTCTATTTAACTTAGTCTTCCTTATCTTTGTTTTTATCATTAAAATTGATATTCAAAACTCCCCCTTAATGAGTGCATCTAAATTTTCTTTTAATCTTTAGATGAAACTTTAATGAATGGGAATCATAAGCACTCATACACCTAATCCATACAAGCTTATAAATATAGTTCAATAACTTCAAAAGTCAAGCTTATAACTATGTAAGAACAAATGTATGGGAGTTAAATCATTTCAAGCATTTGTCAAGGATTACTCAAATAATGTTCAAGCAAATTTGATCATTTTGTCATAATCAAAACTATAATAATTTTAAAGCTAACAAAGCATTTCATTTAGCTTTTATGAGCTTATGTTCCATTTAAAGTATAATTCAGTTAATTGCTCTTTGCTTCCTTTTAAGTTATTCACTTTATGCTCTAAAATGTTTACATTCTTTTCTAGTTCACACTTAATGTTAATTATGCAATCATTTTTCGTCTTAAGCTTAAAAATGACTTTTTTGTATTTTAAGTTCATATGTTCAAATTCAAATGCCAAGTCATCATATGCATCTTGATGTTCATTAAAAGTGTATGGATCATTGTTATAATCATTAGAACAAGAAGCAATGTTTGACGAACATACCTTTTATTTTTCAACTCCTATGAAACATAGATTTGCAATTTCCTCTTCCTGCTCATCTGGGATTCATCACTATCATTCCATGTAGCTACTATAACTTTTCCCTTGGAGTTCTTTGATAATTCTTTTTAAGTTTTGAACATTCATATCTGATGTGACCCAGCTTCTTGCATTTATAGCAAATAATATGATCATTTCCATGCTCAACCTTTGGAATATCTCTTCTTAGATTTCTTTTTTCTTTTTTTTCTTTTAAAAGGTTTTTTGCTTCCTTGTTTGCTCTTTAAAGATCAATTGAACTTTTTGGTCAATATTGTTATCTCCTCATCATCTTCTTTTTCATTGTCACTTTCAAGTGACTTTTCATCATTTTGCTTAACAACTTTCAAAGCAATATCTTTTCTTTTTGACTTTTCTTTGGTTGCTTCATCTATTTCTTTCTCATACCTAAGGGTCATTTCATAAGTAAGTAAAGAACCTAAAAGCTCATCAAGCTTGAGTACATTCAAGTCTTTTGCTTCTTCAATGGTAATGACCTTAGGTCTCTATGACTTAAGAAGACAGTGAAGGTTTTGCTTCACTAACTGTGCATTTTGGAATTCTTTTCCTAAAGCTTGAAGTCATCATATGATTTTGGTGAATCTTTCAAATAGTTTTTTGATAGATATCTTCGCTTTCATCTCGAAAAGCTCATAGTTAAGTATTAACATACCAATTTTTGATTCCTTTACTTCTATGATTCTTTCATAATAGTTTTCTAATGTGTTCCAAATTTCTCTTGCTTAGTAACACATAACTATTTTATTAAATTCATTTTCACCAAGAGAAAACAAAATAACCGTTATAGCTTTATGATTTTGTTGTACTAATTTTTTGTCTTTATCATCCCATTTATCTCTAGTTTTAACATGTTTTACACTTTCAACAATTTGTGTGGGAATATGAGGTCTATCAACAATAATATCCCAAAGATCTAAAAAAATAGATTAGATAAAATTTCCAAACCTTATATTTTAGGAATGGGTAGTTCTCTCTTTTGAGCAAAGGAGGCCTCATCATAGATAGTCTTTCACGAATGAAGCTCGAGGATGTTGCCATGACATTTACTTTAACCTTTTTGTTTAGGATCTCTCAAAGGTGGTTAAACTTGTAAAGAACTTAAGAACCCACTCTGATATCAATTGTTAGAAAAGAGAAGCTTAAAATAAAACTACCAAGAGGGAGGGTGAATTGGTTGTTAAGTAAAAATTCTCCTTTAAAAAAACTCAGTTTAATTGTGAAAGAATAAAACAACAAAACAGAGCATGAATTGAATAAGTAAAGAATAGAAAAGTAAGAAGGGACTTAGTAGGATTTTTTTTGAGGTTTGGCCTTCCAATGCCTATGCCTTCTCCTTTGATAGCATAAGGAGTTTGAATCCACTATCAATTTGTCTTTTCTACAAGGTTAGGTGTAACTTTTATAATATGCCTTTTGCAGGACCAAGCGTAACCTTTACAACTTGCCTTTTGTAGGATCAAGCGTAACCTATACCAAGATACTACCTTTTTAGGTTAAAGCACAACCTTTACACCAGAATAAGCCTCTTAAAAGCAAAACCCCTCTACTTTTTGCTTGGAGGTATAACCAATACAATAGTGAATTCAAGTGAACCATAAATTAAAAATCTCTAAAAAGGTAGATAACGAAGTTTAGGTTCAGAAAGGTGTGAGCTTTCACAAGAAAAAGAATAATCAAGGAAAGTCTAAGCTCAAGAAAGATTAGCTGAAGGGTGAGGATATGAACTTTAGGCTCTTTGCTTGCTCAAAGATAGAAACTTTTCTACTCATAGTTGTTGCTCTTGTTTTTCTGCTCTTTTCCTCTTCAAGGATGATTTAAACAAAATCATCTTCTCTTTCTTTCTTTAACATCCTCAAGGTGTATATTTATAGCCTTTGAGATTTTCTGTCTGTTGGAGTAAGTTTAGAATAATTTCTTGTACGTTCAAGCTAGCTTGTGCAATTCTATTGCTTCTGTAGAATCGATTCTTTTATTTCGAGGTGTTGGTTCTTTTACAACTAAGCATAAAGGTGTCACTTTTGCAATCTTGGAGAATCAATTCTTTTGCCTCAAGGTGTCGATTCTTTATTGTGGATTGGTGCTAAAATTTGAATTCAAGGTTGAATTTTGTTGCTCCACTATTTTCAGTTTTGCCATGCTTTTCTTGGTCACTAAGTTTCTACGTTGTACTTTTAGTGCTTGAAGAACCGACTTTTTCTACTTGTCTTAAAATCAATTCTACATTGTTGATATTCGCTCAAGAACTAACCTCTTTTTCTTCTTTAGAATTGATTCTTCTTACAATTAAAGAAATATGTTTTGCTTCCTTTTCATTCAAGAATCAAGTTAATTCTTTTGAAAACTTAATCCTTGGGTTGGCACATTTAATTTTGAAAATAAGAGACTCTTTAGAAAATTAAGAGCATGATCATCTATATTAAAAATATGTTCAAACAATTAGAGCATTTTAATATATTTTTCTATTAAGTTCAACTTTAACAATTCTTGGAGATTTTTCTTCGTACTCAAAAATATCTTTCACTTTCAAAGCTCATTAAGTTCAATTAATTTTGTCACGTCCAAATAAGAATAAAGCTAACAGAATTGAACCTAATATTATTTACTAAAAAAAATAAATGACTAAAAATATTTAATTCTTCAACTAAATTTTAAGAACTTGGCCAATTTAATGTTCAAAATGTGACAAAATAATTATATATCATGGAGTTATCACACCCTCAACTTAAGATTTTACTAGTCCTCAAGCAATATATAAAAGAAAAGTAATCATAAATAAACAAACTAACTAGAGACAAGTAGAACTTAATCAACGACCTTCATAATTTCCTCAAAAATATATCTATAAATCTCCAACTCAAGGCCAAATATAGGCATCATTTAAGTTCATATTTAAATTCGAATGCAATCTCCCTCTCGAATGGATTTCTTTGTGTGTGTGATATCTTTTACAAAGATCATCTTACTTATCTAAATGAGTTTATGCCAATGCAAAATTTCAAATTAGTACTGAAATTCCATAGGTTTGCTTTTCATTTCTCTCCACTAATATAGACTAATACTAAGTCAAAGATCATTAGGACTTTATTAAGTTTGTAATGTATGACTAGAGTCAAGGTAAGATAAAGGATGTTTTGCCTTGAGTTAGAGATTATAAATAAGGGCTCTTTATTAGGCTCAAATCACTTTAAGCATATACTCATTCTAGGACCTATACAAAGCTCTTAGTCGTAATCTCCAACACCCTTTTCAATTTTGAACTTTTCTTTTGTTCAACACTTTATTCTCTTTTTTTTATCACAATTTTTAAACACCCAAACATATTTCTTTTTATTGTGGGTAGTGGGGGTGAATAACAAGCATATTTTAAAGCTTTTTCATCAATTTTACCTTCTATCTTATTCAATATCTAGCTTCATATACTTCCTAAAATGATATACATATTTAGGAGTGAGGGATGCAAAATTGAAAATTTATTTAAGGCTAGGTTAAATAATTACACGTTTAACAAAGCAAAGGTAATATTAGGCTTAAAGTGTTAGGAATTTTGAGAATATGGTGCACTGGAAAGTAAGTATATTTTCAATTTAATTTCATTTAATTTATTTGTAATGAAAGTTTATTTTGGTAATAAGACGAAGAGTTTGTTTTACGTAAGTATTCGTTATCTGGTTATTAAGGTACCGTGATTCCATTGAGATATATTAAAACACATTTGTATGAAGTGTCATACATAAGAGACATATATTTTAATTAAATCCAAAAATTATTCACAGTCATATAATAAAGCTGATCATTTTATTAAGTTAAGGTTGTAATGTCCAGATTACTTCCAATGAAACAAATGTGATTCACTTCAAGGGAATGATGAGTCTCAAATCATTGAAATGGTTGACTTTGAGTAATGACACTATATCCTGAGCTGGAATTATGTGAGAATCAAATTTAAATTTAACCATTACTTAAATCATGATCTTGTTGGAGTAGGATCTTAGTGGATTAATGTGATTGTATAAAGCATGGATTTAAAAAAAAAATTCTTTTATAAAGGAAGCAAGCAATTCAATTATATAAGCGGAAACACACATAATTATTATTGCAAGTAACATAATCACATCCAAAAAATATTAAGAATCTATTAAGTAAGAAAAACCATACCTTTTATTTTAAGATTCTTATTTTCGAACACCACCACATCAATGAATGATTTCTTGACCAAATAAGTTTACCACTCATTCTTTAAGAATACTTTCAACTTGAACCTTGAGTGGACAAGGCGTGGAATGATAGACTACAAGATGGCAACCGATTTTGTCTCTATTTTCTTCGAAAAGTTTAGAGGAGCAGAAGAGAAGTGACATCTCAAACTTTGTCAAGAAAAATTAAATAATTATCAAAATTAAAATTAAATAATAAATAATTTAATTCTTTAATTATTATTTAGAGTTCTTGATAAAATAAAACTCTTTATTAAACAATAATTCTTATTTTATTATTATCCATCTTTATTTTAAAATAATTAATAATAAATAAAAGAGTGATAATAAAAAATAATCTCTTTTTATCAACATAGATGTTTACATTCATTTCGTAAGAATCCTCCTAACATTATCAACATGGGGTGTGCTGCTGGGCAATAGCAATCTGTTGCCAAGTGCGGCAGCAAATGCTTCCGCAAGGTAACAGCAAGTGTTGCATCTGTGCAGCCCACCCTTAGGTTTTTGGGCAGTAGCCCTTTGTGGTGGGCCCTTTCTAATTTTTTTTAGTAAATAATGATTTTAAAATATATTTTTTTGCAAAATTAATTTATTTTAGCCTTAGACTGAAAATTATTTTATTTTGGTAGTAATTAATGAGATTAATTAGTTGGACAAAGTAAAATTATTTTCTCAAATTGGGTAAAAATTAAAATTAAAATTAGAGATTTTAAATAGTCATAAATTTTCAAAAAGGGCCAAAAGAATGTAATCCTAACAAGTAGCGGAAGCAAGCAGGATTGAAGGTAATTACAAGTTGTAATTTTTTTTATTTCTCTAGGATGGACATAAATGTAGCTTATTATATATATATATATATTTATATGTATCTATATGAATGATATTAGATATTATTTGTATGCTTGAAAACATGTCATCTAAAATTAAGGTGCCAACTTTTCTTAAGGAATGCCATGCATACATTATGTATTTTAGTTTAAAACGGGTTTTATACTATGTGATACATAATGAATACAGGAAATAAATCACATCTAGACAAGATGGTAATATGGACTTAATTATATACTAGAAGCGTTTAGTTGGAAACATAACCAAGCCCATAGTTTGACTTAGGATTTTCTAAATATGCATCTAGAAACTTTGACAAAAAGTCAATCAAAACCCTAAGTATAAAAATATTGAGTGGGAGAGGATGCTAACAATCCTAGAGTCCACGGTCTCCATTGTTGGCCCATTGGCATGTGAAACAAGTTACTTCCTATAAGCGGACATGAATCTAAATCATGATGAACTGGGTCTCCAAAAGGATAAATCCTTTTAGATGGATTATGAAGTGAGACCTCCCATAGAGGCTCATTAAGTAAATAGCTTAAAAGAATTAAACAATGATTGTTACACTTAACATGAATTTACTATTAACTTGTCTATAGTAGCTTTGTTAGTAAACTTCGTGGACCAAATGAAGGCGCTCCTTAACCATGTTAAATATGAAGATATTGGGTAACATAGTTAAATGGGAGGGTCCCAGTTTGCTTGGTAGTAAATTCTCATGCCTACAATTAATTATTTATTATAGAAAGATAAATGATCGTTGAACTAATAATACAATTTATAGGGTTTTATATATATTGTCATCATGCATACATGCCTCATGAAATGTTCAAAGTCCATGAATAACTAGTATGCTTACATAATTTCAAATGCACTTTCAAAAACATATCTGCATTACAAATATGAATCTATTTTCAATTTTGCTAAACAAATGCACTTTGAATGGTGATAACTACACTGAATGGAAAAGAAACCTTAATATCGTCCTTAATTATGACAAGATCACATGGATTCTTTCTGACCATGAGCTTGAAGCACTGGCTCCCTAATCAACTCCACAAGATATTGAATATTATAAGAAGTGGCATGATGCAAATGAGTTGGCTATATGTTATATATTAGCCTCTATGAACAATAAATCGCAAAGTAGCACGAAGGCATGCGTAATGCTGTTAACATAATGTTGCACCTATATGAGATGTTTGGTATAAAAACAGGCTCTACTATGGTGAAAGCAATCAATGCTTTTAAGGACCTTAAGGAGAAACCTAGGGAGCCAGTTAGAGATTACATGCTGAAAGTGATCTCTTGTCTCAATAAGATAGAACTAAATGGTATTAAGATAGATGTGGAAATGCAAATATCAATGATTGCTCATAGCTTGAATTTGTCCTTTTCACAGTTCAAATTGGATTATGAACTGCACACTAACGATACACCTTAAATGAGCTAATGAATGATCTCCAAAATGTGGAGAAGGTTTTTGATATGAAAAAAAAGCTTGAAGCACATGCAGTTTCCACTTCTGAGCCCAAACCCCAAGGTAAAAGGAAGATAGTTGGAAATTAAAAGACTGTTAAGGGCTTAGTGAGAGCAAAGAAACAACCCATGAAGAAAAAGACTACTTTAAAAGAGAACACCAAAGGAAAATGTTTCCACTATGGTGTGGAAGGACATTGGAAGTGAAACTGTAAGGTTTACCTTGAAGAAATCTATAAGAGTAAACAAAGTATGGGTTTTCTAAATATGTTAGAAGCCTGTTTAGTGGTTAATTATATAGATACTTGGATAGTAGATTTTGGAGCCACTGACTATGTTTGTAATTCTTTACGGGGGTTTCAATAAAGGAGAAAACTAAGTAAATGGCAATTTTGGATGAGAATGGAAAGTGGCACATATGTTTCAATATTACCAATGGGAGCCATTATTCTTTAATTTCCTTATGGTTGTAGGTTAGTTTTGAAAAATGTTTATTACATTCTAAAGACTTATAGAAATTTGATTTCTGTCTTTTGTTTAATAAAGTCTAGATATTTAGTTTATTTTAGTGAAACACTTATTATTCATTTGATTAAGGATTTTATTTTTTTAGAATTGTAAGTTATAATCTTTATTTCCTTGAGCCTATGACTTATTCTACAAATGTTATAGAAGCAATATGATTTAAAACTAAAAGTGTCAAAGAATTTAGTATAAATGAAAATTATCTTTATCATCTGCTTTTAGGTCATATCAATCAAAATAGACTTAATAGGCTTGTAAAGGATGGTACTCTACCAAACATGGTTCAAGGTCCTTTGCTAGTATGTGAGTCTTATATTAAAGCAACAATGACTAAAAGGGCTTTCAAGGCAAAAGGTACAAAATGCCAAACGTTCTAGACTTGGTGCACACAAATGTGGGTGGACTAATGAACGTACAAGCTAGAAGAGGTAATGAATATTTCATAACTTTTATTGATGACTACTCAAGACATGGCTCTATGTATTTAATGCATAAAAATAGTGAATCCTTTGAAAAGTTTAGAGAATTCAAAGCCGAAGTTGAATAACAACTTGGTAAGCCATTGAAACAACTACGATTAGATTGGGGAGGTGAGTATTTATTAGATGAATTTTAACAATATCTGACTAACAATAGGACAATTTCCAATTTGTCAACATTGAGAACACCTTAACATAATGATGTAGCTCAAAGAAGGGATAGGACTCTTTTATAAATGGTTAGATCAATGATGTCTTATGTTAACCTTTCAATATTATTCTAGGGATATTTTATGTAAACGACTAAGTACTTGCTCAATTTTGCTCCATCTAAAGTAGTGCCTAAGACCCCAAGGGAGATGTGGATAGGGTGTAAATCATCTATACATCATCTGCGAACTTGAAGGTGTCCTACACATGTTTTTAAACCTGAGTTCAGAAAGATGAAACCAAAGACTAAGGTGTGCTTGTTTGTAGGATATCTAAAAGGAACAAGAGGTTATTACTTCTATAATCCTCAAGATAAGAAAGATTTTGTTAGTTCAAATGCCACTTTCTTAGAAGAAGAGTTTGTGAGAAATCACAAACCTATAAGTAAAATTATCTTAGAAGAATCGTCTGATCCTTTAAATTTAAAAGTTAATTTTAAAAATGTCATAACTTAGTCTGATTCAGGGGTTGAAATAGAAACACAAGTTAAACATCAAATAGTGGTGCCTCGACATAATGGGAGGGTTGAGAGACAACCAGAGAGATACATGGGTCTGGGAGAAAGCATGATTGCACTCTTCGATGAACATGAATCTGACCCTATTACGTATAAGGAAGCTATTAACGATGTGGATGCTATAGAGTGGCATAAGGCAATGAAATCTGAGTTGGACTCCATGGATTCCAACAAAGTCTGGACTCTAGTAGATCCACCTAAAGGGATAAAACCCATAAGGTGCAAATGGATTTACAAAAGAAAAAGAGGAAGTGATAGGAAAGTAGAGACCTTCAAGGCCAGACTAGGGGCCAAGGATTTTACCCAAAAAGAAGAGATTGACTATGAGGAAACTTTCTCTCCAATTGCTATGCTGAAATCCATTAAGATCCTCCTATCTATAGTTGCATGTCTTGATTGTGAGATATGGCAAATGGATGCCATGACTGCATTTTTAAATAGGGATATTAAAGAGCGTATTTATATGGCTCAACCAAAAGGTTTCATTAAAAAAGGCCATAAGAATAAGATCTATTTATGGACTTAAGCAAGCATCTAGGTCTTGGAACATAAGTTTTGATACTGCTATCAAATTATACGATTTCTGACAAAATGTTAATGAGCCTATGTCTATAAAAGGATACAAGATAAAAAGGTTGTTTTCCTAGTATTTTATGTTGATGACATTCTACTCATTGGGAATGATGTAGGAATGCTATCAACAGTTAAAGGTTGACTGAACAAACAATTCAATATGAAGGATTTGAGAGAAGCTAGCTATGTTTTGGGGATCAAACTTCTAAAGGATCATAATAACAAGTAGATAGCATTATCTTATGCATCCTACATAGATAAGATTTTAGCCAAGTTTGCTATGCAAGATTCTAAGAAGGGTTTTATGCCCTCTAGACATGGAATCAAACTTTTTAAGAAGATGTCACCTAAAACTTCAGAGGGAGTTGAAAACATGAGACGAATTTCATATGTTTCTACTGTTGGAATTCTCATGTATTTTATGCTGTGCACTAGGCTAGATATTTGCTATGCAATTAGATTAGTTAGTAAATTTCAGTCAAACCTAGGCATGGAGCATCGGACTATAGTTAAGTGAATTTTAAAATATCTTCATAAAACGAAAAATTACATGCTTGTATATTCTAGAAATGACCTTGCAGAAATAGGATACACTGATTTAGATTTTCAATATAATGTTGATTCTAGGAAATCGACATCAAGATCTATTTTCACCATTAGACGAGGAGCCATAGTTTAGAGGAATGTAAAGTAATCTTGTATTGTAGACTCTACTATGAAAGTAGAGTATGTTATGGCTTACGAATTAGCAAAGGAAGTTGTATGGCTCCACATGTTCCTTATGGACCTTGAAGTAATTCTAGATGTGGACAAGCCTATTACACTCTATTGTTATAATAGTAGAGTAATGGCTAACTCAAAAAAATCATAGAATCATAAAGTTGCAAAACATATTGAAAGGAAGTATCATATCATTCAAGAGATCATACAACGTGGAGAAGTACTTGTGAAGAAAATTCCAATAGTGTAGAACCTCACTGATCCATTCACAAGGACTTTAACACAAAAGAGTTTCGATGGTCACTTCAAAGGTCTTGGAATGAAAGACATGTCGTACTTGCTTTGAGGCTAGCGGGAGATTGTTTGCAATTTTGAGATTGTGGCACCCTAGAAAGCAAGTATATTCTCATGTTTAATTTTATTTAATATATTTGTAATGAAAGCGCATTTTGATAATAATACGAAGAGTTTGTTTTAAGTAAGCATTCACTATCTAGTTATTACGATACCATGATTCCATTGAGATATTAAAATGCATTTGTATGAAGAGTTATACATAGAAGACATGTGTTTTAATTGAATCTAAAAATTGTTCACAACCATATAATAAAGTTAGTCACTTTATTGTGTTAAGGCTGTATGTCCAGATTACTTTGAATGAAACAAATGTGATTCACTTCAAGGGAATGATGAGTCTCAAATCATAGAAAAGGTTGACTTCGAGTAATGACACTATAACATAAATCTTGATCTCATACTTATTCATTTGCTTATATTAGAACTAAAATCTTGATGGATAGTGGACTCGTGTTCAATCTCCTTATAATCTTTGATATACCATGAACATGATCATCATAAAGCATTCATCTAGACTTTGTATGTTGGGATTATAATAAAGATGAACATCTAGGAACATATAACTAAATAATGGAGTTCATAACATTAACATCACTTCTAATGATTTTAAAAAGATTGGTGATTAATCTAGGCCCAGTGGATTGATGATTTAGCTACTCATCACATATGTATACGCAATAGATTAGATCTAGAGTATTGAATCACTAATTGGATGAAATTTAAGATTAAGAGACATAATTGATATAAAGGGTAAAATGGTAATTTCACTTTTTATCATTAGATGGTTATGAGGGTACACATTATAAGGTTTGTAATTACACAATTAATAATTAATATCAAGTATTGAATCATTTCTTATAATTATAGTTAATCCAAGAGTGCAACCATAAATTTATGGTAGAGCGATTTCATGGTTAATAAGCTTGAATTATCTTTATAAGAGTAAGAATAATTCTAAGTTTATATAGATAGACTAGTTTTGGCATCTGGTAGGTTCTAGTTATGTGTCGATCACTCCTCTAAGTCAATTGAAGTCTTTATGTATGTAGGCACGATGTGGCATATGAACTTATTTAAGGGTTGTTATGTACGAACTTGTCTTGGATGGCCAATGTATGGCCATATAAACATTTGTATCAATTATGTTCCAGGGATAATGTATTTTTTTGTTTTATTATGAACATTTGATTATTAAATCCCTTGGCTTGTGTTATTTGATTTTGGATTTTGAGGCTTGCTCAAGTCTAGTAGGCTTGCTTGCTAGGCTCATGTGTTAGTCATAGACCCTCGATTTGGGTTGTGCCAAAGTAGATATTAGAGCTCGTAGGTTTTAAAATGTCCTAAGTCATCTGATGTGTGTCAACAGAGTGTCAAGAATTAGTGTAGAGTCTCGTTCATGGTTAGTCACTACGGCACTAATTATGAACAAGAGGCTGCATGAACTCCTAAAATTTTAGCAAGCCTATTCTTTGGATTTGGAATTTTGATTATGAATATGGTATTGCTTCATTTTGGTGTAGGATTTCGCTTAAGACAAGAGCTATCTCAAGGGCCATGGGAGAGAAAGATGCCCCGGATGAGTCTATTGAACCACCACGAGTGTCCATGTCAAGGAGTCGTGGTAGGAGTAGAGCAATGAGACGCACTTGAAATGTGGAACCAAGTTATATGTACAATGGTGAGCAGAATGTGGGAATAAGGGATGACTATCCCATAAGAGGAGGTGTCACCCTAGAGGATTTGATAGCCAGGCTGCAAAGTTTGCGTAATGAATTTGCTGAGTTTCACAATAAAAACGAAGCACCATTCGAGGAATGGGTTGATTCTAGTTTGCAAGATCTAGACTATGTACCTTAGTGTGAACACTAAAGAAGGGCTATTAAGGTCACTTTAGAGGATTTTATAAAGCTAAAGACCCTATCATTTTTTGGTTCAAATGCGGAGGAAGATCTGCAAAGGTTTTTGGAAGATAAGGAATGTATTTGTTCAGTTTTAAGATGCTCTACACATCGGTCAGTTTAGGTTTTAGACTTAAGGATGTGACCAGAATATGGTTTGTTACACTTAACAGGAGTAGACCTTTAGGGTCAACCCTAATAACATGGGAGGAATTTGTCCAAGCTTTTCTGGATTGCATCTTACCTGAGAGATTGAGTGTCACGAGCTAAAGTTAGGGGTCCGTGACTGATGCATGAGCCCAGCAAGTAAGCCCATTAGACTCGAGCAAGCCTCAGAGTCTAAAATCATATAACACAAATGCCAAGGGATTTATAATCAAATATTCATAACAAATTCAAATATAATGCATTATCCCTAGCTCATAGTCCATACAAATGTTTAAAAGCCATAGATTGGCCATCAAATTGGGTTTGTACATAACTACCTTTATAGAATTCAAATGGCACATCATGCCTGCCATATTTTACATCTAACTAGACTTGAAGGTGAAAGGCCTATACAGACTCAGTGGAGTGACATGTTGGGAGGGAGACCTATCGGATGGCAATTACGTGTCTATCAAATTGATTGCACTTGCCATGTAACCTTATAGCTTCTACACATGGTACAACAAAGGAGTGAGTAATCTAATACTTAGTGAGGGGATGCTATCATAGCATAATATTTCATATATATAATTATATATGTTATATTATATCTAGGCCTATCTAGCCATAATATATTCATATTCAAACATCTTTAATTCAAAAGTTGTGAGAATCATCCTAATATTCTACATGCACAACTCATCACATTAAATCTTGCCGAATTACATCTTGATGGTGAATTATACTCACAATTCACAAGTTTTGTGTCCTCATATCAAATCAAAGCTTACCCTTAAAGCCATTATCATTTAACTAGGCTTCATAGGCACACCTTAGTTGCTGAGTACAACCTCAAATCTCATTTACATATAATTTGCTTATCTCAAAGCTTCTCATCAAATCTCATTCATAATGGTCACCATATATTCATATTTCAAATCAAATCATGCCATTCCCGATGCATGTCATCATAATCAAATGAAATCAAATGAGGGGTCCTGGCCCTGGATATCATCAAATCACACATGATGGCCAATTGGCGAAGAATCAAATCATGCACAAGGAAAAGCTACTGACAGAGAAACAGATCATGCGGGTGTCGAAGCAACGAATGGAGAACAAATCATCGATCGGAGTAAACTCCTGACATTGGCATCACTCGGAATAATCTCAACGGGTGGCATCACAATCATCATCCGGAGTAATCTCCCAATGGATGGCATCGTACAGTAAAGGCGGGAATCACAAGCTGGATATCAACCACTAACCCAACTTACCACCATCCTTGAGGCATGAACATAGTCATAGGACGTGGGACTTTACTCCTCCTCAAGTCAAATCAACATCTAGAATTCATCCCTCGGATGGAACATAAATCTACAAATCAGGCCATCATGCTTGTAACGTTCCATATGTCCGTATCAAGTCACATTCAAATTCATTGAGCTTCAATCATCTCTAAGCTCGATAAAATTCTAAATGCCTTTAAATCTCTAAGGCATCATCAAACAAAACATATCAATTTCTAAGCCCTTATACCCATAACCCCACTTGGGTATTCATCATATTCAATCAAATTAATCATGGCTTAACAACTTTATACTTATTCTCAAATCAACCACAAATATGTGGGTTTTCACACATAAATCATATCCATAAGCAATCATGGCCTTTTGGGCCCATATATTCAATATCACTCAACTGCTATGCCATTAACCTAAATACATATTTTGCCTATATACCTAATCGGGCAATCCATTCATTACAATTTTGCTTAGTCTTTAATTCATAATTCATATCACACCATGTATAGGTCTTTTGCTCTAAGTCTTACATACCATGGGTTCCAAAACAATGCCACCATGTGGCTTAGCATAATTTTTAGAAACATAGATTTCCTCTTTCAAATAACTAGTTAGCTAAGGCATTCTTATCTAGGCACACAATCATACTTATTCTCAAGCCTAGGCACATACCTCTAGGCAAACATACATACACATACATATAGATATATATATATATATACACTTATAAATTCTCTAGCTTGGTCATTCTCATCTAAGCATATCTTATACATGCATATATACACACATATATAATTTTGTATCTTAGGTTCATCCATCTAGGGATGCATCTTTTATCCAATTACCATGGGAGCATATACATTATGTGAAATGCATCACTTGCATTTAATTAAATCCCACTCATCTTGACAATTAGAGGCACATTGAATCAAGCTCAACCTTTAGCCTCAACCATTCTCCAACTCATCAATGCATCAATAGCCTCTATTCTCCCTTTAGACACATCAAAACATTACAAATTGTTTACTTCCTAACTTTCAAAAATATCCCAGTTTTTGATAAATAAACAAATTCAATATATAAGCTCAATTTTCCAACAAATGAGCTAAACCCTTACCTTAGAAGCTAGCTTGCCTAAATCTAGGCTCCAAATCTCCAATAAACTCAAGGGGAGAGAGTTTGGTCAAATCCAAAAATATTTAGATATGAGGTTATTAATGATTAAATTGAAAATCAATGGGGCAAAATGTGTAATCTTACCTCTGGATCATTTCCCAAGCTTGGATCTAGCTCAAATGGGCTCCAAATGGCATTTGAGGGCTTAAGGATCGAGAAGGGTAGAGAGAGAATGAGAGCAAGAGTTAAGAGAATGAAAATAGGGCAGAATAACCCGAAACTCTTTTTTTTTTTGCCTTTTCTCTTTGATGTATCGATACATTTGGCAATATATGGATACATTTTCCCTAATTTTGAATGAATGTATATATACATTGAGGCAATGTATTGACACTTTTATGGTAAAATGGTCCTGGGTGCTCCTTACTTCAAATGTATCAATACATTGGGCCAATGTATCAATACATGTTCATCTTTTGCCAAATCTATCGCTACATCCTTAATTGTATTGGTAGAATTCCTCCAGAACACCTCATATTATTCTTCTTGTCAAGAATGTATCGATACATAAGGGAATGTATAGGTACATTTTCCCCTGTAGGCAGTTTAAAGTCTTCCAAACCTTAAAAAATCTAACTTAACACCCCAATTCCATTTCTTGTTGATCTCATACCTTAAATAACTCATATAATTCAATTCTTCATACATATATCCTCAAGTATGCATCAAATTAAATCAAATCCTCAATCTAGAGGATTAATTCATCGTTTTCATCAGTATTCACCTTAATGGCATACTTAGAGGTCGAAGTGTCAAACTTTTGCACAATTTCATTAAGGATCTTAATTTACACCCACATTCATAGTCATTTACCCCTTAGGCATAATCATATTCATGAAACCTTAAATAACTCTTTAAATCACTTAGCCAACATCACATATTGGCCATATAAAAAATCAAGAGTGTTATGGTGACAGACTAAAAGGCATAAAAGTTTGAGACTTTTAGACAAACCCAGATATGACGGTGATGAAGTATAATGTCTGCTTCACTAAACTCTCAAGATATGCTCTTGATTTAGTCCAAACTAAATAGAAAATGATCAAAAGATTTATTCAAGGACTCATTAAGCCACTTTTTAGAGTTTTGGCCACACAGAGGTTTGCCTCATATGCGGTAGTGGTGGATGTGGTTAGAATGATTGAAATCAGGGGATTGGAATCCAAAATGGATGTAAGTAAGGGTCACAGAGCTCGGCCTCAAGGTCGTCAAGGTTGAAGAGATTCTATTGTGGTTAAGAGTCCCATATTCATACGCCATCAGAGTCGTGAAGGAACTACTTCTATGCCAGGCCATTAAGAAACAGTGATTTGTTTAGCCCACTATCTAAATGAGAACAGTCTAGCAAAGCATCTACTTTAGACCTTAGGCAAAAGGGAGCTATGGCACCAGTTGAGTACATAGCCAATTTCCATGCCTCTTTATCGAATGGCACCAGTTGAGTTATGGGAGCTAAAAAGGCAACTAGAGGACTTATTAAATAAGCATTTTATTCATCCTAGCATGTTACCTTAAGGAGCTCTAGTGTTATTCATGAAGAGGAAAGATGGTAGCCTTCGGTTATGCATTGACTATCGGTAATTGAATAAGGTCACTATGAAGAACAAATATTCATTCTCGAGGATTGATGATTTGCTTAATCAATTGTAAGGTCGCATGAGCTTCTCTAAGATTAATCTGTGCTTTGGGTATCACCAATTGAGGATAAGAGAATGTGATATATCCAAGACAACATGTCACACATGATATAGATATTATGAGTATTTAGTGATGTCGTTTGGACTCATTGATGCACTGTGGCATTTATGGATTTGATGAATAGGGTCTTTTGGGCATGTTTGGATAAATTTGTGGTCATGTTCATAAGCAACATATTGGTGTATTTTAATAGCCTAGAGGAACATGCACAACATTTAAGAGTTGTACCACAGACCTTAAAAGAGCATCGATTATATGCTAAATTTTTAAAGTGTAAAATACCCTAACCCCTTTAAGTTTTAGTCAAAATTCCAAGCAGGTCCATTAGTTTTCGAAATGGACACTCTATCCCAAAAATGCTAAATTTTTTTTATTAATTTAAAAAATTATTATTATATTTTTTAAAAAAATAGAGCACCAGTAAGTGCCTCCAATGGAAGGGAGCACTAAATTGGTGTTTCCAACAGAGGGAAGCACTAGTGCTCCCTATCTTGAGAGGTTTTTATTTAATTAATAAAAAATAATAAAAATATGTAATAGTAATTTTAAAAATTAATCAAGGGTAAAGTTATCGTTTTACCTTTTCCACATTAGCAAGTTGATGAAAATACTAACAGTTGACTAACGGCTAGATCTATATGTCTAATGAAAAATATTTCTTTTGGGATGTGGTGTCCATTTCGAAAACTAATGGACCTCCGTGTAATTTCAATCAAAACTTTGGGGGGTATAGGTATTTTACCCCTATTCAACACGTGATTTTTGGTTGAATAAAGTTAGTTTCTTGGGACACGTGGTGTTTAAGCAAGGGGAGCAAATGGATCTCAACAAGGTAGAAGTTATAGGGGATTGGCTGAGGCCAACGTTTGTAACGAAAGTCAAAAGTTTTCTGGGCTTAATTGGATATTGCAGACGGTTTGTGCTAGATTTTTCTAAGATCGCATACCCTTTAATAAGGCTGACTTAAAAAAGAGTTAGGTTTTATTGGTTTGATGCATGCAAGGCTAGTTTTCAGAGGCTTAAAGCTTGTTTTACTTCAGCACTTTGTTAAGCCTACAGTGTGGATCCAGAGGCTACACCTTGTATTGCAACTCATCAGGAATTGGATTAAGTTGTGTGTTGATGTAACACGGCAAGGTCATAACATACGCCTCTCAACAACTGAAGAGGCATGAGCAGAATTACCCTATGTAGGATCTAGAGATGGCAGCGATCATATCTGCCTTAAAAATTTGGAAACATTATTTATATGGAGAAACTTGCTAAATATATATAGATCATAAGAGCTTGAAGTATATAATTCAACAAAGGGATTTGAATTAAAGGTAGTGTAGGTAGTTAGAACTATTGAAGGATTATGACTACACCCTACTTAACCATCTCAGTAAAACGAATGTGGTAGTGGCTAATCTAAGCCGAAAGTTGATGGGGAGCTTGGCGCATGTGATTGTAGAGAGATGATCTTTGGTGTAAAGTTTGTATGATATGGGCAATATGGAAGTGCACTTGGAGATTAATCAATTGAACACCTTTTTGGTGCATTTTAGAATTCAACCTATGTTATTAAGTCAGATTAAGAATGCCTAGGATTAGGATGAATATATGATAAAGATATTTAGAGATATAAGTGAAGATAAAGCTTGAGACTTTGTGTACGTCATAAATGTGTGTACATCATAAATGGTTTGATGAGATATTGACGCATGTGATTTTGGAACAAACGCATGTGGCGCCTTATACAATACACCCTAGAGCTACCAAGATGTATCATGATTTAAAGTCTATGTATTGGTGGCCAGGATTAAAAAGAGATGTGGTTGAACATGCCTTTACGTATTTAACTTTCTAGCAAGTGAAAGCTGAGCATTAGAGACTATCAAGACTGCTACAATTGTTATCAATACCTGAGTGGAAATGGGAACATGTAGCAATGGACTTTGTAATCAGTTTACCACGAGCTAGTGGTGGCTATGATGCCATTTGAGTGATAATTGATTGGCTAACTAAGTCAGCTTAGTTCTTACTAGTCACGACTAAGTATAAAGCAGTTCGGTATGCCCCTACATGGGATTCCAGTAATGATCGTGTTTGATAGAGGACCATAGTTCACAAGCCAATTTTGGAGAAAATTGCAAGAGGCCTTGGGCACAAGGTTGGATTTTGGTACAGCTTTCCACCCACAAACGAATGGCTAATCTGAGCGCACTATTTAGTCACTCTAGGATATGTTAAGAGTGATTATGCTTGACTTGGGCCTCATGGAATTATTATTTTCCTTTGGTCAAGTTTGTATATAACAATAGTTACTAAGCCATGATCAGTATGGCTTTTAATGAGGCTTTATATGGGTGAAGATGTAGATTGCCTATTGGTTAGTTCAAAGTTAGGGAACGAAAGCTCTTAAAGTCAAAGATGACCAAAAGTGGAGTGATGCATCTAGGTGATACGAGGGAGGATGATAATGGCTTAAAGTCGCCAAGAATCTTATGCTAATAATAGGTGAAAACCTTTAGTGTTAAAAGTTGGAGACTATGTGTTTTGAAAATCTTGCCAACCAAAGACATTAAGAGATTTAGGAAGAATGGGCAATTAAGCCATAGATACATTGGACCTATTGAGGTACTATGGCGCATGGGCGTAGTTGCTTATCATTTGGCATTATCGTCTAACTTGTCCTATGTTCATTCAATTTTTCATGTATCCATGCGTAGAAAGTATATTTCACATCCTTCACATGTGATACAATAAGAGCAGGTCCAAATGCAAGATGGACTTAATTATGAGGAATAACCCATAGCCATTTTGGATCAGCAAGTGAAATGGCTTCTCTCTAAAGACATTTTTATGGTGAAAGCATGGTGGCAAAGCCAAGCAATTGAAGAAAACACATGAGAACTTGAAGAGGAAATGAGAGAACGGTATCCTCATCTTTTTGAGGTTAAATGTATTTATGTTTTGAATATGGTATGTGATTTGAAATTTGGGGACGAATTTCTTATAAGGAAGGGAAAATGTAACACCCCTAATTTTATATGTAAATTAAGTTAGTTGGTGATATGTCATGTTTGCCAAGAGTTTGAGGATATATATATGTAGATAAATGGACATTTAGGCAAATTTTGAGGAGATAAGTGATAAATCCCATAGTTTGAGGTTTTGATATGAGTTTGATGCTATGTTTGTGAATTTGTGTATGGGATTAAGTTAAATAAATGATTTGAGATCTGATATCAACAAGGGATGATTTTTGGGTGTTAAACTTAGATTTTTAAAAATTTTGAAAGCTTAAAACTACCTACAAGGGAAGATGCATCGACACATCCCCTTATGTATCGATACATTCTTGGCAGGGAGAACAATATGAGCTATTTTAGAGGAATTCTATCGATACATTTAAGGATGTATCAATAGATTTGGTTAAAAGATGAACATGTATCGATACATTGCCCTAATGTATCGACACATTTGAAGCAAATAACACCCAAAACCATTTTACCTGAAATGTATCGATACATTGAGCCAATTTATTGATACATTTACTCAAAATTAGGGCCGATGTATTGATACATTGCCAAATGTATTGATTAATCATTGAGAAGAGGCAAAAATAAAAAGGGATTTCGAGCCATTTTTACCTATTCACTCCTATCTCTTTCTTTCATTTTCTCTTTTTAAAAAACTAGAAACCCTAACCCCTAAATTGATTTTTTGAAACATTTCAGGCTATTTAGAGCTTGGAAAATGATCCTCGAGGTAAGATTTAACATTTTTTACTAATTATTTTTCAATTTATTTGGTTAATAACTTCAAATTTGACTTTTCTTCAAATTTGGTAATTTTTCCTCTTTGACTTAGATTCGAGAATTGGAGCCAATATTCATGCAATCTAACTTCTAAGCTATGGGTTTAGCTTGTTAATGAAGGATTTGAACTTAAATAGTTGGATTGGTAAGATTTGGTTAATTGTGGAAAGGTTGGCATTTTTTGAAAGTGAGGATTTAATTAACAATTGGATGTTTTGATGTGTTTTAATGAGGTAACAAAGTAATTAGACACGTTGGTGAGCTAAAAGATGATTGAATGCTAAAGTTGACCTTGGTGGTGGGATTACCTCTAATTTGTCTCTATGAGTGGGTTCAAATAAAATGCATATAATGTATAACGCCTTCATGAAGGCGCTGCCATAGTATTAGAATGTGTGTATGTATATATATATATGTATATATATGATTTCCTAGATGTAAGTGCCTAGGCTAGATAACCAAACTATGGATTGGGTGTTTGTGTGCTATGGTGTGAGCCACGTGGGTGGCCTATGGTGCGTGTACCTAGATTAGGATGTCTAGAGACTATAATGAACCTTAGGAGTAGGTTTCCCTAAGCTAATGACATGTTAAGAGAATTCGATCAAATGATGCCATGGAGACATGGAGGCATTTAGAAACTTGAACGAGCTATATATGATTGAAGCTCCATAAACATGATTTATGATATATTGTGGATGTGTGGATGATAAAGGCATGATGGACTTATTTGTGGATTTGTGTTTTCGTTCCGAGGGATGAATTCTGGATGTTGATCTGATTTCTCGATGAGTGGAGTTTCGTCCCTCTATGATTATGTATGTGCTTGCAAGGATGGTGGTAAGGATGGTGCTTTGATGCCACCTGTTTAAAAATACTCCGCGTGATGCTCACTGTCGAGAGATTACTTCGATCAATGATTTGATTTTGCGCTAGTTGCTTTGCTGTTGTGCGTGATTTGACTATGTCTAAGGGAGGACCACATGTTGATTTGTTTTGCAGATGATGTGAGATAGCTGTGAGGGGCTTAGATATTATGATATGAATATAATGTGATATTCCAACAACTAGAGTGTACCATAGAGAATGGTGTGAATAACTTTGATTGGCTTTAAGGGCAGGCTTAATGATATGTGTGAAAATCTGTGGAGATATTGAGGATGATGATATGCCCTTATATTGGAGACTTTAGGGATAATGATGTGCCCTATGTTTGGAGATGTTTGCTAGAACATTTAGATGCATGGATGGTGCATATATATATATATTTTATATATGTGTTCAATAAATATGATTTTGTTCATTTGCACCACTCATTGAGTATTATAATACACACTCATTTGTGTACCATGTGTAGATAAATAAACCACAGAGGTGGGTGGCAAGGGTTGTCTATAGACAGACTAAATTTGTCATCCGGTAGGTTCCAGTTACATGTCGGTCACTCCGCTGAGTCAGTTGGAATCTTTCATTGTGGTTATGTATGTAAGCACGATGTGCCATATCAACTTATGTCAAGGCCATATGTTGGCCATCCCTTACATAAGTATAGCCATACGAGTTATGTACAAACTCTTTTTGGATGGCCAATGTATGGCCCTATAAACATTTTTTTGATTTATGTGCCAGAGTTAATGTATTATATTTGGTTTTATTGTGAATATTTAATTATTAAATCCCTTGGCTTGTGTTATATGATATTGGATTCTGAGGCTTGCTTGGGTCTAGTGGGCTTGCCTACTGGGCTCATATGCTAGTCATAAACCCAAGATTTGGGTCGTGACAGGTACATAATCCACACTCCCCTTGTTTATCGAAACATTTTTGTCATCGCTAGATACCTTTGGCCTTCTTGCCCTAATGTCTAGCGGCCATAACTGACATAACTCCTCCAGACATCGGACTGTCATGTCTTGGTATCACAAATAAGGGTTTCCTTAGAAACTTAAACTTTACAAGCTTATAGTGGCAATCGACTTTAGAAAAGTAGGAAGCTAATTAGTCCATTCTTAAAATCACATCAAAGTTTAAAGTTATGAGTAGTACCAAATTTGCTAATGTATCCTTGTCCTTAATATGGATCATGCAAGACTTATATACATACTCTGTTACAAATATCTCCTCTAAAAAAATAGTTACGATTAAAGGTTCTTCCAAATTACAACAAAATCGATATAACTTCAGCACAAAGTGTGGTGACATAAAGGAATATGTCAATTTGGGATTAAACAATACTAAAGCTTTAGTGTTACAAATAGGAAGTGCACCTATGACAACTACATTGGAAGTTTAAGCATTTTGTGGTGCTAAAACAATCACCTTTGCTTGACTGCCACTTTCAGTACCCAATTGTGCCGGTTTACCTCAAGATGATGAGGCTATACCTTTGTCTGTATCACCTCTGACATTCCTCCCAGTAGGTGTCATTCTAGGTAGGGTAGTTGTAGCTTATCTCACATATCTATGGTCAACCTTTGCTAACTATCTCTGCATTGGGCAATTTCTCATCAAATGCCCAAATTGCCCACATCCAAAGCATAACCCAATTACTCTATGGCACGATACACCATGTGCTTTTCCATAGTAATTACATAAAACACCTTTTTACCTTAGGCCCAAGTTAGATGCTTCATTAGACTGCTCTCATCTAGAAGGTGGCTAAATGAATCATTGTTCCTTGGTAGCCTGAGCATAGAAGGTCCCTTCATGGCTCCAATGGTGTATAAATGTTGGACTCCTAACCATGCTGGAATCTCTTTGGCTTTATTGGCCTTGTGTTTGAGCTCTTTGACCTCTACCTTTTTCCATTATGAATTCCAATCTCCTAGTTTCAATCATTATTGCTACATTCACCACTACTACATAGGAGGCAAACCTTTGGGTGGCAAGGACTCTAAACAGCGGCTCAATTAGTCCCCTAATAAATCTTTTGATCCTCTTTTGCTCAGTTAAGACCAAGTCAGAAGTATATTTAGAGAGTTGGGTGAAGTGGACATCATCCTCTATCATTGTCTTGTTTGGGGTTTGTACCAATATCTCAAACTCTTGTGCCTTGGCATCTTTGACGCTCTTAGGCAAAAAGCGATTTAGAAAAGCTTGGAGAAATTCCTTCCATGTTATTAAAGCTGACCTTCATGGTTTGCTACTTTTGAGGGAGGTAAACCATATTTTACCAACATCTTTTAGTTTGAATTCCACCAATTCCACTAAACGATATGAAGAGTATCCTAAAGCAAAATAGATACATTCTATATGCTTTAGAAATCTTTGTGAATCTTCTTCTGGATATGACTTAATAAAAGACAAGGGTTTTAGCTTCATAAAATCTGCCAAAGTCTCAATAGCCCCTCTTTGATGTTAACATTGAGGCATATAGTCTGAATCTTGCAAACTGGAATTAACCCATTCCTTAGATTATGCTTGTCACCTATTATGAAACTCAACAAATATATTACTTAGACGTCACAACCCTGCTGCAAGATCCTCTAGGGTCACACCTCCTCTTATAGCATAGTTATCCCTAGCTCCCACATTGTCATCACCCATATACATATAACTAAGCTCCACATTTTGAGCGCACCTAGCAGCTCTACTTTTTCCATAACTCTTTAACATGGATGCTCGTGGTTGTTCCATAGGCTTATGTAGGGTGTCTTGCTCTCTCGTACCCCTAAAGGCAACTTTTGTCTTAGGCGAAATCTTGTATCAGGATGAAGCAATACCATATTCAAAATTCAAAATTCCAAAACTTCATGGGTAGGCTTACTAAGAACTTGGGAGTTCGCGAAGCCTTCTGTTCATAATTTGTGCTACAATCACAAACCTTGAACAAGACTCTACACTAATCCTAATACTATGCTGACTAACTCAAGATGACCTAGGACACTCTAAACCTAGACTCTAATACCAACCTTGTCATGACCCAAAGTTGGGAGTTTGTGATCAGCGACCGAGTCTAGTAAGTGAAACTTGCAAGACTTGAGCTGGCCTTAAAATTTTTGAATCATAAATGCATAGCTAAGGGTTTCCAAGTCATATTTTGTATAATATTTAAATTCAAATATACAATGTTGCCCCTTGGCTAATAGTTCATACACCATATTTAATACAATATTCATAACGCCGTATGTTAGTCATGAACATAGTTTCATACTCAACAACCCTTACACAAATTCAAATGGCACATCATGCTTACATGCAAAATTAAACCAAATATGGAGTAGAAGCTCATGATAGACTCCACGGAGTGGACGTGTCGAATGGGAACCTACCAGATGCCAAAATTGGTCTGTCAATGGACAACCCTTACCAAGAAATCTTGTGGCCTATTTAGCTATACATGGCACAATATAATGGGTGAGTAATCTAATACTCAGTGCGGGGAGCAAATAAATCAAACTTATATATATAATTTACAAATATATGGACAATTAGTGCAACCAAATATTTTAACAAATAGCTCCAATGTTAGGGGTATCTATATAATCCCTAAGCTATTTCCACAAGTAGTGCATATCACTAGGCTCATCCTTAAAATCGTTCAAAGTTATTATCCATAAACACAGTCTAGTCATTGAAATGTCATATCAAATTTAACTCCTATTTACCTAAGCTTATCTAAGGCTATATCACATCACTCAGTTCAAATCATAATCGTAGACTAGTCCTTCCTTAGACATCATCAAATCATGCATGGTGGCCAACTAATGGAATCAAATCACTCCTAGGGCTAAGCCATTGGCAAAGAACCAAATCACACACATGCCAAAGCAACGAGTGAAGAGTCAGAGTCATCATCCAAATGAATCTCCTAATGTTTGTCATCAGTTGGAGTAGTCTTAGATTGGTGGCATCATAAACATAGTTATCACCCAGAGTAATCTCAATGGATAGTATCAAAGCATTGCAAGCGAGAATTACATGTGAGACTATCATCACCATCTCTAGTTAACATTATCCCTACAAACACACATAATCTCAGGGTGTAGGACTCCACACAACCTAAGATCAAATCAACATTCAAAATTCTCATCATCAGATAGAACACAAATTCGTAATAGGGCCTTAGTATCTCATATACCACAATACATACCAAGGATTACTTCTATGGACTTCAAACACCTTTAGTTCAATATCTCATCTAATAGCCCTTAACTCTTCAAGGCTTAATCATTTCCACAATCCTCCATAAGGCTTATCATAATCACCAAACCTCCTAGTTAAGGCTCAAACAACATAGGTCATTATGTGGCTTGCATTAATGCATACCATACATATTGCACTAATGCACACACACATGCACATATTGTTCTCTAGCCTAGCATGTTCATCTAGACAATTATATGCATAAAATTTCTATTCTACTACCATGGCAAAGCATTTTTCAATGCATCATGCATCACATGCAATTTCAAAATAAGCCACTCACAATGACAATTGGAGGCACTCCCACAACTAAGCACTAACTTTCAGCCTCTAACCAATTCCTCTACCTCACAAATGCATCAATAGCCTCAATTTTTCTCTTAAACACGTCAAAACATCAAAATAATATTTATTTCCTAACTTTCAAAAATATCTAGCTTTTCAAAATAACCCAATTCAATAAATATGCTTAAATCCTTCAACAATGAGCTAAATCCTTACCTTAGTAGCTGGGTTGCACAAATCTTAGCTCCAAATTCCTAACAACTCAAGGGAGAAAATCTAACGAAGGTTGGACTAAATCGTTTCCTAGTTATTAACTTATTAAACTGAAAATCAATTAGTAAAAAAGCATAATCTTATTTCTAGAAGCATTCCCCAAGCTCCAATCCACTCCAAATAGCTCCAAAAAATCAATTTGAGAGGTTAAAGTTTTGAGGTTTAGAGAGAGAAAAGGTTTTCTTCTTTTATCTTAAGGCAAATGATGCCTTTAACCTTTTTTATTTTTGTGTTCATGGGATGATCTATTGATAAATGAGAGGCATCATTGATAGATCCCTATAATATTTTACACATTCACATTAATTTATTGATAGATTCCTTGAATCTATCGATAGGTTGTGCCTTAGCGATCTTTTCATTTTTCTTTGTTTGGTCATCTATTGATAGATTCCATGGAGCTATTGATACTTTTCAGGCCTCTTTGCTTTACAGGGTTCTTAGGTAGTCATCTATCGATAGTTAAGAGAATCCATCGATAGATGTTGATCTAACATGTCTTCCTAAGCCTTTTATATTGCATCTATCAATATATGTAGAACATCCACCAATAGATCATGCTAGGATTTAATTATTTTACTTCTCTAAGTTTCCAAACTTATTCCTAAAGCCTCCAAGTCAATTTCCTCCCATTAAAACACTTCAAATTATTCATATCACTGAAAATACTCTATACCTATACTCAATTATATGATTAAACCTTCATCAAAGTATCAAACTTCATTGTTAATGAGGTTAATGTAGAAAAAGGTTAGATTTAAGTGGTCAAAAACTTGTGAGAATAGTTTCCTGACATTAAAAGGTTGCCTCACGATTGCACCAATATTAAGCCCATCGTGTGGGTCCAAAGGTTGTACTATTTGTTGTGATGCATTAAGGATTAGATTGGGATGTGTGTTAATGCAACACAATAGAGTTTTTGCATATGCCTTAAAAATATGGAGGCATTATCTTCACGGACAAACTTGAGAAATATATACTGATGATAAGAGTTTAAAGTATATAATTCAGCAAAGGGATTTGAATTTAAGACAACGTAAATAGATGGAACTATTGAAAGACCATGATTGCATGATACTTTAACATCTTGGCAAGGCAAATATTGTGGCGGATGCCTTGAGCTGAAAATCCATGGTTAGTATAGTGCATATTGTAGTGCAAGTAAAGTCAATAGTGTAGGAATTCCAAGAATTGGGTAACATGAGAGTTAAATTTGAAGTTGGTAGATCTAATGCATTTTTGGCACATTTTAAAGTTTGGCCAATACTGATAGATTAGATCCAAAATGCCAATTCAAAGAGGAATTCACCAATATAGTATTAGGAAGTATGAGTGATTTATTTTTTGATTTTGATTATGGATCACATGGATTATTAAGGCATAGGTCTTGACTTTATGTGCCAAATTTGGATAGATTGAGAAAAAAGATCTTAAGGCACATATTGTAGCTTATGTCGTACATCCGAGAGCCATCAAGATCTATCATGATTTGAGATCTGTATACTGGTGGCAAGGGTTGAGGAAAGATGTAGCGTATCAAGCATAACCATTGCCTTTTCAAGGTTCAAGCACAACCTTTAAACACTACCTTTTGAAGGTTAAGGTATAACTTTTATGTTATGCATTTTTAAGGGTAAAACCCTACCTCTTTTTTTTTTTACAATGTTTAAAGTAAGGTTACTTATAGAAGGTGAATTTTGCTGAGTAAGTAAAAGGTTGGAAAAGTTTGACTATGTTAACGGGGAGGTTTCAAGAAATTTCAAATGCAATATGCTTGTGTTTTTGTCATATCAAAAAGGGGGAGAATGTCAGCCTTGAGTTACATCATGTTTTGATTTGATAAAAATTACATGTTATCTTGAACTTAATGTTAATCATTTGAAATTTTCTCAAATATTGTTAGTGTAGAAGTCTCAATAAGTAATATACCAAGAGAAAGGTGAATTAGTATTTAAAAATTCTTTTGAAAACTAAGTATAAAAATCTAGACAATTGCAACCAAAAAATTCTTGTTGTGTCAAAATAAAGTGTCCAACTTCCCTAAGCAAGTTTTCAATAATAAATTGATAATGAAGGTCCATGTGATGGAAGACACAAGGCATGGGCATATAGCATTCTTATTATACATTAAGGTATAATGATGCCAATATATGAATTCCATCAAGGTCCATGTGACAGGTGGGCATGTGACATTCTTATTATAGATGAAGGCATAATAGTGTCAATATGTAAATTTAACATTTTGGTTTATGGTGCATTCCTATTTTATCATCGAAGGCATGATGGTGCAACATAAATATTCGTTAGCACGAAAGTGATTATAGTTTTGATTATGACAAAATGATTTAATTTTGCATTTTCACTACTAAAGTGATCCTTGTCAAGTTCTTGAAATGACTAACTTACATACATTTGTTCTCATATGATTGCAAGCTTGATTGCTATAATTGCATGAATTCTTGAAGTCACAAGCACGTATGATTTAGTTGTGTGAGTGCTTTAATTCACTATAATGTTCACTTTTGAGATGTCTAAGTTGCAAGATATGTGTCAAAATGCTTGAAGTGCCAAGAAATTAAGGTAGAGCATTAGCGGCCTTGGGTTATTATAGCCGTTGTCGATACTCGAGTGGAAATAAAAACACATAACCATGGACTTCGTGATGAGTCTTCCACGACCGTACGAGGTTACAACTTTATATGGGTAATAGTAAACTAGTTGACAAAGTCCAGACACTTCTTTCCGGTCAAGACTAAGTACGAGGCAACCCAGTAGGCCTAAATCTATGTTAATGAGATAATACGACTCCATGGCATACCAGTAACCATTGTGTCTGATCGAGGACCCCATTTACAAACCACTTTTGGAGAAAATTACAAGCAGTCTTAAGTACAAGGTTGGATTTTAGTACAGCTTATCATCCATAAACAAATGGACAAATCGAGAGAACAATCCAGACACTGTAGATATGTTGAGGGCCCTCATATTGGACTTTGGTGTCTTGTGGAATTGTTATCTACCTCTAGCCAAATTTGCTTATAACAATAGTTATCAAGCCATGATTGGGATGGCCCCACTTGAATCATTATATGGGAGAAAGTGTAGATCACCGATTGACTACCTTGAAATTGGTGAGAGAAAACTCTTGGGATAGAAAACGGTCCAGGAAGCTGAGCGAGGTGTTCATACAATTTGAGAAACGATGTAGATCACTCAAAGTCAGCAGAAATCATATGTTAATAACAGGTGGAAGCCTTTGGAATTTGAAATTGGACACTTTGTGTTCTTGAAGGTCTCGACGACTAAAGGGACAAAGAAATTTGGTAAGTAAGGGCAGTTGAGCGCTCGATATATTAGACCTTTATGCTTACTGTTGGTATATGCAATTGAGCCAATTAGATTGGTCAACGAATATATATTGTCATTTAATGCATATTTAATTATATAATTTTATGTGATAGAGGTTTTCCTTCATGTTAGTGCAATAATGAGTTATTGAGTACTAATTGGATGAAGCCCATAGAACATAAAGGCCTTGCAAGAGAATTATAAATTTGTTATAATTATGAGATCATTATGCATCAAAGCTGTAACATCTTATCCCCAGGATGTTAATTTAATGGAGATATTTTTCCAATTAAGATGAATTATGGGTAATGTATAAGGTGTGGGAAAGCATGAGAAAGTGAATGAGAAGGTGTAAAAAAAAAGTTTAATAGTAAAATAATAAAATAACATTAAAATAATATTAAAAAAAGGAAAAGATCAAATTAATAATTAAGTATAAGTAGGAGACTTTATGATATTTAGTTTGGTCCAAGTGAGGGAGATTTGTGTATAAATAGCAATTACAGGGGATAAATAATATTTTAAAATAAGAGAAGGTTGGTGAAATGTGCATGCATAGACGGACAAAAAAGGAGATCTTAGCATGAGTAGGAGAGCGAATGTTACACATACATGTAAAGAAATAAAATTACAGAGTGTATGTGAGCACTTAAATATGTGCTTAGATATATGTACACGTGCAAGAAATATATAAGTGAATACATAGGAAGAATGCATGTATATATAACAATATAAATATATATAGTTAATTAAATAAAGCATGCACAAGTATACATGCTAAGGGCGATTTGACCATGCAAAACACAAGGAGTAAAAGTGAGCAATGCATGGTTAAAAGAATATAAATATAGTTGCCACATGTATGGAGGAGGTTGCACAAAAAAAAAAATAATAATAATAAATTAAATTAAATTTTAGATGATCACTTTAGGGGATCTGCTGGGTTTAGGAGAAGAGACAAGAAACAATATAGGGAGGGGGCTTTAAAACGTTGTATCCTCTGCCCATTAGAACCCATCCAGGCTACCATTCTTTTCCTTTTGATACCCGACCATCATTAAGTTAATCCTCATGAGTTTTAAGCTTCCATGGCAGCAAGTGAGTTAACAAACATGATCAAGAGTAATCTGTTTCATTTATCTGGGAAACCCAAGCTCCTTAGTTAATCCTAAAACTATTTTAAGCTCTCAATATGACTTTGTCGCTGGAAAATGAGTTGAGAAAAGAAGAAAGTAAAGAAAGAAGGACAAGGGGCTTAACTTTTCCCCCGTTTATGAAGTTCAAGTTGCTGTAGAAATATACTCAAAAAAAGAAAAAAATATTGTGACAGTTCATGGGTGCTTTGGATTGGAGGGCTTGCTGGAGTTTGTGTTATGGTGGATTGAGCCATAAAAGGAGATTGGAAAAGAAAAGAGGTGCTTGCTGGAAAACAAAATTTAAGGTTTGAATTAAAGGTTCGGTTGGAGTTATTTGGTTCTTAAAGATTCATCCTAGAAAAATGTTGAAGGTTGTTGAGAAGATGAATTGAAACCTTAAATGGAAGTTGGACAGGGCAGAGAACTATGCTGCTAGAAAATTATTAGAAGCTTGGAAACAAAGGCTGAACTATCAAAGATTTGAATAAGAGGCTTTGAAAACTTGCTAGAAATTTTCAAGTGAAAATTGCAAAAAAGTTAAAGGAGCAGTTAGTGTTATTGGTGAGAATTCCCACCAACCAAGTGAGTGGGCAGTTTCTTTTTAAAGTATTTATTGAATGGTGAATATTATATATTAAATATGCTAGATATGGCCACTATTTATATATTATTCAATTACATTGAGTTTTGATGTTTATATTTGGATTGTAATTGGGTTGCATGAGCTGTCAGTGTTTAGGAATGATTATTAAGCTCATTTTATACATGTTGTTTTGTGGGCATATCAAAACCATTAAGCTGTTTACAAAATGGGAAACAAGCCTTTTAAACATGATGCAATTTTATACTCTATTTTGAAGCATTCAAAATTGTATGTACTACACTCCCATATAATGGCCTTAGAGTGGTCGTTAATGAGTTTTATAATCTGCCTTGGAGCGATTTTCACGATGCTTAAGTGAAATATTTTAACTATGCCATGCTCATTGATTTTCGTAAGAGAACTTGCTATTTTAATGTTCATTAATTTTACGATGAACTTACTTATATATCACTTACAACATTCTTGATTTAAACATGCATACAGGCCTTTAGATCTAATGATTGAATTGATTATATATAACTGAATTTCCATTGGTTTATTTTCTTGGGTAAACCTTACGGGAATAGGTCCTGTTACCACACCAGATTTGTGTGGTCTATGTGCACAAAGTAGTGATTATTGATGATTGATAATTGATAATAAAGGGAGACATGAAGCCCTAACTCATATTCAGTGGCAAGGGGAGTTCCCACGAGTAGGTAAAGGGGGACTTGAAGCCTTGACTCATATTCGGTGGCATGGGGAGTTCCCACGAGTAGGTGTTGATGTTATTGATATCTGAGAGAGAGCCTACGGGCTATATTAGACCTACCCGAGGATACTTTATTTGATACGTTTTTATTAATTGGGGATGGCATTACTATTATATTTGTTTGAGAAAACCATGGCTTTGATTTATCAATTTACATGACATTCGGGAAATTATTTTTTTTAAGATTGTCATGGTTAATTGATTTTATTGAACATAAGATTTTTACACTACAAAAGTGATAAAAAATTTTGAGATTTAAATTTAAGCATTTTTTATTGATTTGCATATACTCTATTAATTCTGTGCAGAGTTTATCTTATCAAATATTATTATTATTATTATTATTGTTATTATTATGCTTTTGTTAAAAGCTTTACCTTAATGCTTGTTTCGTTTCTCGTCCACTCATTGAGGATGAAAGGCTCACCCTAACTAGTTGATATGGCAGATAAGTAAACTGTGGGGAGCAATCGTGGTGAGAGGACTTTAGTTCGCTATGTAGGTAATTAGTGTCTCCTAGCCTTACCTTTGTGTCACTCCACTGTATAGATGTCAAGTTGTCTACTATTTTTAAATAAAGCGATGTATCATAAAATTAATTTGGGTCGAAGCCCTTGGATACTATAGATTAAATTTAAACTATGTAATGTTTGAAGGTTTACATTTTAAGATATGTTGTACCTATATTTTAAATCTCTTGTTAAGAATTATTATGGGTGTTTAAGAATAAAATTTGAAATTTTGGTTACATAGCATTGTTATTATATCACAAAGGAAAGAATTTAGCTGGTGGGAGTAATATGTTTGGAAGGCTTGTCGGGTTGTGTAGGCATGCCTACATGACTTGTTCGCTGGTAACGACTGTATGAGTGAGACATTACAAAAGCCATGTTCTTAGAATTGTTCCTGGTCATTGTATTATCAAAATAGGGCATTGACAATGCTTAAAGACTGGTACATGTTAAGCCTCCTTACTTGGAAAGTAAGCAATCGATCTCATAGATTGAAGTATATGGGATACTTAAGGATAACATGTAGGTGCTTGTTAAAGAACAAGTTCATTGAAAATGACTCGCTGTGAGAACTCCATTTGGTATTTCACTCAAGTGTCTATAGAAAATGTTTTCATGTGATAGTCGTGCAATTAGCCCTTAGACTTGAGACACCATGTCATCTTGTATGGGGAAT
Source organism: Theobroma umbraticum (assembly GCF_002168275.2). Classification (NCBI taxonomy): domain Eukaryota; kingdom Viridiplantae; phylum Streptophyta; class Magnoliopsida; order Malvales; family Malvaceae; genus Theobroma; species Theobroma umbraticum. Next base: position 459,550 of record NW_018397260.1, on the reverse strand, counting down.
GACATATTTTGATTTCACTCCTACGGGTTTGGAAGCAACCAAATGCCTAAATAGTGTATTTTTAGGTATGCCATGAAGCATGCGAAGGTGAATGAGTGGTCAAGAGAGGATTCATCACCCCAAGTGATATAAGGGGATATATCTCACTTGTTCTTAATTCTTGATTAACTTTTATAAAGTCTTTGGCTAAAGCATGATGAATTTGAGAAAAGTTAGTTTCCTAAATTCATAAGGTTAGTCATGAATTATGAGAACTAATATGGAATGTCATAAGTAGATACTGAGCCATGCTCAATGAGATCTGGGATATTTGATGAAAAGACCATATTGCACTGAGAGGCTTATCACTGAAGGGCTTTATCAAATTCTTTAATTGACTCTCTAACATTTGGGTGGTCATGATGTATTGCTAGATACTGCTCATGATCTATAAATATAAATTAATTATCAAATTGATATTTAATTATGATTTATATTTATTGTCAATAAGTTAGAAGCCTAATGGGTCACACTCATTAAGTGAAATGATTGGATTAAATAAGGATAATTAATTAAGTTAGACTTAATTGAAAAAAATCAAAATAAGTAAGAAATTAATTAAGTTCTTATAGACTTAATTAAATTAAAATACAACTATTGTATTTAGGGTTACAACTTAGTTTGGCTATATAGATATGTTATGTTAGAAAACTAAAAACTCTAAGCCTAAAACCATTTCTCAGCCGTTTCATAAAAATAAGCAAAGAAAACTAGTTTTTTTTGTTTGAAAAAAATAAGATTCGGCAAGAATTTTTGGTCCTTTTATTTTAGAAACAAAAACTTGCTAGCATAATTAAAATCCTACCTTAGAAAAGGTTTTATTCAGTCACTGTGTGGATTACTATTAGAGGCCAAACACTTGAGTGGCTGAAGATTTGACAAATACTAAAAGTGAAGAAATAATTATTTTTGATTTAATCGGCTCTTGATTACGATATCTAAAGTAAGGTATGTAACTCTTAAACCTATGAGTGTTGATAATTTATTTGAAAGTTATATGAAAAACACAAACATTGATCTTGTAGGATTCGACTCTTTCTTTGATTAAATATTATTTTATTATTCCACTGCGTTATATTTTAATTTATTGATTATTTTTATGTTTGAGCATGAGGTCGAATCCCAACACTTACATGATTGCAAACTATTCTTCTCAAGTTGTTTTTACTTGATCTACATTTGGAAAACATTTTTAAACATTTTAAAAGCAATATTAGTTTATCTTCAATGACTTAGATTTGATCAAAACTATTATTTTCTTTAGATCTTTAAAAAAAAACCTTCTTTCACATTTGCAAAAGTGGTTTTCTAGGATAGGATCAACTATCATTTCCCTATAGTCGTCTAAAACATCATATGCATTCTTTAAAAGCCATTTTTATGATGGAAGATTGACTATAGCTTCACTATAGTAAACTATATACAATTGATTTTTATGTTTTTGGAATCCAATTCACCTTTTCCAAGATATTCTTGTCATTTGTTCATGATCACATCCCATTTTATGGAGGGATCGTGATTGGTGTAAGGAACTAGATAAGTATAACCCACCAAACCTAAGCAAGCCTAATGCCATTATACATAACCATAATTCATCATATATCAATCATCATGCAAACACATGCATAAATTGCACCATTATGCATTTCACCATCAACATTCTTATGAACATTTCCAAAATCATATACTTTATAATCTAATGTGGGTCCGTGTACCCATACATATAACATTCATATACAACTTTGTGGTGCTCACATCAGCTCTCAAGCCATCATGTTCAATTCATATATAAATAAGAATATATAACATCAATACGAAGTATAATGCCATAACATGGCTACATCATCACAACAATACCCAACATTGTCAATAACATAATTAATAAATAAAGAATGACTCTTTAAGCGGTGTATGACCTGACTCTGTAGGCTTCTAGAAGGTTGTTATACCACTTATTAAGAAGGAAAAACTGATCACGTCTCCATGACTCAGGTGGCTGACTGGCTATCTTTGATATGTAACAAAAATATTTAGGAAAAAAAATGTGAGTCACAAAGATTCCATGCATAAATACACAAATGGGACAAGCCAAGGGGGATAGTTTTTGCACAAAATTACATCATTAACTTAAACATGAACTTAAGAGAAACATAGTTGCTTTTCAAATACCTCATAAAATATAGTTGTCATAACGAGTCTCATTTTCATAGTGAAATCGACATTTCGTAAATGTATAGTTCATTAAACATGTTGAAAAACAAAGAGGCCGATATTTAGCCAAATACACCCTAACTAAAGATAGTTTACTCCAATCCTTCATATAACGACTGCTCCTCGATTGCTACCGGCGTCAAAGTCTTGCGAGAGAACCCACCAAGTCCTGAACAAGCCTTAATTGAAGTTTTAGTTATTAGTTCATATTCATGCCATTAATCTATGAAGTTA